>NC_137055.1:23602585-23625085 GCF_032717465.1 Coenobita brevimanus
CTGAAAGGTAGGTGAGAAGATCGCCAGTGGAGCGTCCCTGACGGAACCCATACTGACGATCGGAAAGAAGGTTGTGATAGGAAAGATGCCTTAAAATTTTTTTATTAAGAATTGACTCGAAAACTTTTGAAATACAGGACGTTAAAGCAATTGGACGATAGTTGGAGGGTTGGGGAGTGGTCACCCTTCTTGGGACTGGCTGAATGAGAGCAAACTTCCAGCAAGAAGGAAAGGTACAAGTTGACAGACAAAGGCGAAATAGTTTGCCTAGGCAGGGTGTAAGCACAGAAGCACAGTTTTTGAGAACAACAGGAGGGACTCCATCAGGCCCATATGCCTTGTTAGTACTGAGGCCAGTAATGGCAGAAAATACATCAACTGAAGAAATTTTAATGTCAGCCATGAGGAAGTCAGAGGGGTGAAGTGATGGAGGAACAGCACCGGAATCGTCTAAGGTGGAATTGGAGGAGAAAGTCTGTGCGAAGAGATCTGCTTTATCAGTAGAAGAAATAGCTACAGAACCATCAGAGTAGAAAAGAGGAGGGAAGGATGATGAGGTAAAGTTGTTAGAAAGATTTTTGGCAAGGTGCCAGAAGGAGCGAGAAGAATTCGAGTTGGAGAGTTGAGAGCATTTAGTATGGATGAAATTATTTTTAGTAGAGCGAAGAACAGACTTAGCACGATTCCGGGCAGAAACGTAAAGATGATGTGATTCAGGGGTGGGTTGGCTCCGGTACCTTTTGTAGGCCTTCTCCTTGTTGCGGACAGCATTAGAACAAGCGTGATTAAACCAAGGCTTTCTTGCGTTAGTCAAAGGATATGAGAAAGGAATGTATGCTTCCATGCCCGAGAGAATAACCTCCGTAATGCGCAAGGCACACTCAGATGGCTCACGGCCATGGAAGCAATAATCATTCCAGGGAAAATCAAAGAAGTACTGCCTGAGGGCCTCCCAGTCCGCAGCTCCAAAATGCCAGAGACGACGTTTCCCTGGAGGGTCCGCAGGCCATACTGGAGCAATAGGACAGGTTAAGGTAATAAGGTTGTGATCGGAGGAGCCCAACGGAGAGAAAAGATTAACAGAGTAAGCAGAAGGATTAGTTGTGAGGAAGAGGTCAAGTATGTTGGAGCTCTCTCCAAGGCGGTCAGGGATACGGGTAGGGTGCTGTACAAGCTGCTCTAGGTCATTAAGGATAGAAAAGATGTAGGCTTGTTCACCAGGTGGATCCGTGAAAGGAGAGGAGAGCCAAAGGTGGTGGTGAACATTGAAATCTCCAAGAATGGAGATTTCAGAGAAAGGAGAAATGGACAGAATGTGTTCCATCGTAGAAGTAAGATAGTCGAAGAATTTTTGATAGTCAGTAGAATTAGGGGATAAGTAAACAGCACAGATATATTTAGTCAGAGAATGACAGGAAAGCCGAAGCCAGAGAGTGGAGAATTCAGAAGAATCAAGTTCAGGAACACGAGAGCAAGATAAGTCGTTGCGTATGTATACACAACAGCCACCTTTGGCTTTGAAATGAGTATAGAGAAAGTAGGAGGATACAGAAAAGGGTTTGCTGTCAGTTGCCTCAGACAGCTGAGTCTCCGTTAGAAAAAGAAGGTGAGGTTTAGAGGAGGAGAGGTGGTGCTCAACAGAGCGAAAGTTAGATGAAAGGCCGCGAATGTTGCAGAAATGAAGAAGAAGAGAGTCAGACAGTGGTTCCAGGCACCTCGAGTCGTCAACGGGAGAGGGGCAGATGGCGGGGGCATTTATGGTCCCCCCCCCTGGGGACTCCGAGGCAAGGTGAATCAACGCCATTTTTGGTTAATTTTGAATAGGAAGTGTAGTGTGTACTGTGCATGTAGTTTGGTGAAGATAGATAGAGAAATTTGTACTGGAGAGCATGCTGGCCTACTCTCTGTGTAACTGAGACACTGAAAAAGTTCAGCAAAGGGGGATGGTCAGGAACTAGTCCTGAGGGCTGATGAAACGGGAGCTCCAGCACTCCCTGTCATCAGCTTTCCATCCACCTCGGGAGTACTGCCCTGCTCGACTGGTGCTACAGTCTACTCCTCGGATAATAAACGATGGAGGGGTAGACAGACCGTCAGGTGAGTTTACACAATTTGAATATTGATATGGAAAGAATGAGATGGATAACTGATAAAGAAATGGATTATTTGCTCTGCAAATAACTTTACTTCGTCCTCCTTTCCTCCTCTTTCCCACATTGTCGGCTTTGTAACTATTTCTTGTATTGATAAGACATAACTCTTCTGTGAAACTTTCTCTTAGGATTCCACTTTGGACAATTCCGGTCCTGTTCTTTGTATCCTACCCCTTTAGACTTCCTCATGACTGACACTGGAATTTCTTCAGTCGATCTACATCCTGCCCTCACCTGCCTCAATACTCACAAGGCTAAGGCCTGATGGGGTCCCTCCTGTTGTATTGAAGAACTGTACATCTGTGCTGACTGTCAAGGGCTCTTACGTCTTCGTCCAACGACATGTACCGTTCATTCTTGTTGGAAAATTGCTCCCTTTCAGCTTGTCCCAAAGAAGAGTGGCTTTTCCCAAAACGTTTGCCAAGTAGCTTTAACCAGTAAAGCTCTGATGATGACTATATGCATAATAAAACAGGTCTTCAGAGTGGGTCAGATGACAGACAGTCGTTCAGCCTTTCCTGCTGGTGTTTGATGTCATATCCCTTTTCAGTGGTGCTCAGTGCGTGATGTAGGCATATAGGAGTTAGGCGAGCTACACTGCCAGTCTTCCTGTGGAAACGGGAGAGGTACAAGTAGAAACGATGGTTTACGATTCTGTATAGTTCGATTAGCTTGTCGCTGCAGGCGGCCAAACAACCTCGGCCGCCTTCACTCCTGCCAAGTCTCCCACTCGTGCAATGAAGGGGTTGAATGACAGTGCAATTAGGGTAATATCAAAGATGACAATATTGTCGCCATCGAGTGGAGAGACGACGTCTGAGAGCGGGCGTTACTGCAAGGAGTGCTAAAGTGACATGCCCTGGCCACCCTTTATAGCCTCCAAGCAGTTGCCATCTTCTCACTACCATCCACATCGCCCCAGCCTGATACTTCACAGGTGTGGGAGGAATTGTTACATATGTAGAGTAAAACTGTACACAAAAATAGAAAAAATAAGTAGCATTAAGAAATAAAGGAAACTTCAAAATAGAGAATAATTGTATACAAAAGTATGGACTGATATTCATTTAGTGAAGCCTTCTGAACGATATCTCACCTTTGCTGTAAGGAGTATTACAAACTACGCAAGATATCAGTTACTGAAGCTGAAGTGTACATGTGGCAAATGAGATACCAAGACAAAGATGTTACTGAAGAGATATGACATTTATAAGACCAGGGGAAGAAAAATAGGCAGCCATTCTAAACGGAAAATATAAAAACAAACCACACAGGTGAGGGTAAAATGAAGCAGAATTATTCAGTCACGTATGCTTACACCAGCTCCAATTACTAGAAACCAAAATAAACAACCGCCACCATTTTTAATCAACCCACAAGGTTTTTTCTATGTCCACGAGGAGTTTATAATTAGAATAGTATAATTACAACCTGATATTACTGATGTTAGTGAAACGTAGTTCTCACAAAACATGCCAATTCATCTGAACACTTTGCAAGGATAAGAACTTTTCATAAAGATCGAGAGACAAGAAGAGGTGGTATTGCTCTGTTTCTCTTTTTGTCGAGGAAACATTCTTATTTAAGGTTATGAACACTGGTGTACCTGATAATGTATGAATTGTTTGGGTCATGAAGCAACGGAATTTCATCCATTATGTAAGTTATGAGTATACTGCCATTATTACCCACCAGGTGCACCTACACAGATTGAATTACTCGAAAACCTTGTTACTAGTACAGATTCTCCACTCTCCACCTACACCAATATTCCAGTGGTCATAATGAGCAGCTACGGTGATCTAGATATAAGTTATCCAACCAGTCAGCTTGATCGCTGGTGTATTGTTACTTACCTGATGCACGTGATCTCCATCATTGATCTTATTATGACGGATGCAGAGTTCTTCACAAAAAGTGAGGTTCACCCACCAATTGATCTGAATCATCATTGGTGCATACTGAGTCGTCCTAATGCTCCCCCTGTCCCACCACCACAAACCATCGAGAAGTATCGACCTTTTCTTGATTCATCAGTACAAGAATTTGGACAGTGTATAACATCAGAGAACTGGACGACTGTGTTAACAGCAGATGGCGAGAATGAGGAGATGCAGGAATTTAAGAAGATATTGGTGGAACAATACAGAGCCTGTTTCCTGGGCCACATTTCATATGGGCATAAAATCCAATTTGCTCTTATTTCATTTTCCAACCTAACCTCCCCAAACCTAACCTATATTACTCATATGTTAGCAAACGATTAATGTAAATAACAATGACCCATTCTAGTTGATTATAGATAAGGTATCAAGATAGTCTATTTTAATTCGGAGCCCACTACTCTGTTTTAACTAAGCATCCAAATGAAGTTTAATGTGGAGACCAATTGATTTTTTTTTTTTTCACTCAAATAAAATGTCAATAACCCAAGTGAAATGTGCCATTTCCCAGCGAAGGCTCTCAAACTCATTGACAACAGACTTAAGGCATATGATAGTGGAAGAGTGGATTGATGGAGACATTTACTGTATATTACGAGGTTAAACAAGACATCACGCAAAGAAACGGACAACAAGAAATTTTAAATACAGCAATATGAATTCAGGGAAATTTTCAAATGCTTTGAAGTTCATTTTAGGAAACCTTAAAAAAAAAAAAAAAACGGACTTGGAAATAAAGTACACCCTCGGTATAACGAACTGGTACCAAACCTTAACTTTAAAGCTAATAATTCGTTTAAGCCAAACACCATACTCTTCGGTAATTTCCCAGGCACTGAGGCTTTCACTGAACAAAGATCGTTAAATATATAGCGTCGTTCGGCCGTACAATCTTACACAGTAACATACAGGAATAAATGATCATTTTCTCAATAAATGCTCTATCTGTGGCTCCTTTCACGATGCTGGCCACCCAGAGATTGACGCAGCATTTTGCGGGATGCAGGTGTGTGTGTGTGTGTGGGGGGGGGGACGTGACGTTGATCAGTGTTTCCTGCACATCCTTTCTTGTACCTAACAAAAATTCGTTAAATGAAAGTGACTTTCTACCAACTCAAATGGTCGTTAAAACCGAAATGCGTTAAAAGCGGGTTCTCTATATTGAGGGTTTATTGTACTATTTTTACATCACCTAAATAAAGCATAAATGTGTGAAGAAATTAAGGCACACTTTACGAGTATCTCTACTCATTTCCCTGATATAAACGGTACGAAATTGTCTAACTTCTTACCAGCTTGTGAGGCACCCACAGCTGACAGGATTAACATGTTTAAGTCATTACTGTCACTTAGCCAGGGCACTGCATTGCCACAAGGATCACTACCTTAAAGGCTGTTAACAGAGTTTGCATAAGAGATCAGAGAACCCCTTTGTTAAATTTTGAACTTGTGTTTACAGAAAGGAATGTTTTTTGAAGCTATGGCAGGTTGCCACCATTACAGCACTTCCTAAGAAAGAGGTAGTACTGGAACTGGGTGATTTTGAGACCCTTATTCATTCCTGATTTAGGCAGATTATTAGAAAGTTATGTTGCAAATATGATTTTGGAAGATATCAGACCAAGTTAAGATAACCATCAGTATGGTAGTTTAAATGGTATTTCAGCCACTCATTACTAAATTATTTTACTGAATGCAGTCCTAAGTGGTCTTGATTCACCAGAGAAAATTATCCAGATTGTGTTAGTGTATCTATCAATATATATATATATATATATATATATATATATATATATGGAGCCTCTGTGGTACAGTGGTGGAGTGTGCGTTTCGCATGCTGGTGAGCGGGGGTTCGCCTCCCGCCAGACTGTAAAAACTTTGGGAAGCGTTCACCAAGCCACTTGCTACTTTGGCGGACACAAGGGGTGCTGTGGTTGAACCAGTGTCGCATACTAGTATGCTTGCACCCAATCGCCTTAAGGCGGGCCGATTACACTTGGTTCACAGACTACACACACATCCAAAGCCACTACAATCACACTCACAAGCACTTCTCACCCTACATACAGTCTCTACCAGAAAGCCTAAGCCACGGATACATTGGCTGTATAGTCCCTGCTTCGGGAGGGATAGGCCGGTCCTGCAGTGGACCTCAACGGCTGGTGATGATGATGATGATGATGATATATATATATATATATATATATATATATATATATATATATATATATATATATATATATATATATATATATATGTGTGTGTGTGTGCTGAAAAATTTAGTTTCAACGAAACATGGATATTTTGATGCCTGAAACACCATAGTCACACAATATAAGTGTATTATTGAAAAACGGCCAACGCTCCTCCAGCAACTTTATTATATGCTTGCATCGAATGAGTGCAGTAATAATTTAGCCATAATACGAACTTTGGCTGCTTTGACAGTGACGATACTGATTTTGATGGCTTTGTTGCCGGTTACAAAAAGGAGTTGTGCCTGTTAGTTTTAACTTTCTGCATTCATTTATACCCTGTGTTGGAATGATGGGAACCGCACGAGGGAAAAGGTCAAAGATTCCGTATTTGGTTTACCTCGTAGTCTTCCAGTGCATCAGCAACCTACTTGCAAAGATGTAATTAGAGAATACTTGGAACACAAGATGACAGATACATTATCAAGCTCATGTCCACGCTGAAACTACTGCTGACCAAGTAGCAGAAATATGTGAGGAGGCATCGTTTCCTATAATTGAATACAAGAACACTGTCATCCGTGTGAAACGCTTGATAACAAAAGCTCAGGAGGTAAGAAAATACTCTGCAAACAATAGGACTTCAAGCACCTACTTGGAGAGGTCGGCCAGCTTTGATGTACTATTTGACATCTGCTGCTGTAAATGCCACAAAAATGTTGATGCTCGAGAGAGGTCTGATTGTCGTTGTGCCAGGGCTTTCAAGATACCTCCTGAAGAGTGACCATTTTGGGTGGACCAAAACAGTTGTAGGAAAATGTACATCGGCAAAGTAGACAAGCAAAAGACAGCAGAAAACGAAATCGCAGCAAACATACAAATGAAAAGAAAGTTTCATGAAAAGTCAGGTCAGGAAGCCATGCATGATGAAGATCCAGGAACAGCATGTAGGGATGATATTGATGATACTAGTTGTGATGAATCAGATGATCAATATGATGATGATGGCACTGAAGAAACAGAGAGAGGCAAGCAGGGTCAGAACAGACTGGCATATCCTAACTTTGTCGTGTATCAGACCGATGCCAAATGAGCAACAGAGATACATGCTCCATAGTGAATGCTGCACTGAAGGACATGGGTATTCTTGCTGAGGAAAATAAACTTGATCCTAGCAAAATCGGCGTCAACGAAGATACTGAAGGGATAATGGCATTCAACAGCATCAGAACGCCATGACAAAGATACTTTCTCTGGGTTTTGATGGTAAACTTGACAAGACTCTGAGTAAAACCCTTCATGGTGAGAGGGTCATCATCAAGGAAGACCACTATTCAGTAATTGGCTTCCTTGATGCTATTTACATAGATCCCCTGAAAGTGGAAAAGCAGTGGATATCGCCAAGGAGATCATGTCAGTTGTCCATGAGACCGCTTCAGCAGAGTCACTGCAAGCTACTGTTTGCAATGGCACGAACGTAGAGTCACTGCAAGCTACTGTTTGCAATGGCACGAACGTAAACACTGGCAAGAAGAATGGGGTGATTCGTGTGCTGGAAACCCATCTAGAGAGACCATTACAATGGCTTGTGTTTGTTTCATCTCATCGAAGTATATTTCAGGTGGTATTTTGAAGCCATTGACGGTGCAACGACAGGTCCACCTGGCTTCAGAGGGGAAGTGTGTAGATCCCTTAAGTTCGATCCAAAGGATCTGACAACTGTCGACTATGAACGGGTGTGTGGAAAAACTTGCACTCTACCAGATGAAGTTAAGAGGGCTCTCAGCAGAGACCAGCGGTACTTGCACCATGCATATCTGGCAGTGCAATTCGGAGGAGCCGAAGGAGCAGTTTTCAAACCACATGCGCAGCCAGGGCCACTTAACCATACCAGATGGCCAACTTTAACCAAACATACACTGTGGCTCTACATGTCATCAGAAGAGTAATCTCCAGTATTTAAACAACGTCTTTCATTCATTCTCAACTTTTACGTGCCAGCTTTGTTCAAAATGAGAGTGAACAGTTCATCTCAGGATAGCGCCAAGAATTTCTATATGGTGGAACTATTGCAAGAATTACCACCAAAACATCGGGACATCGTTCTTCCAATATTCAGCAATAACAGTTACTTCTGTCACCCTGAAAATATCCTGCTGTCGGCTGTTGCTTTGGCTCTCCTCTCCTTTCACTGATGCACCTGGTGAACAAGCCTACATCTTTTCTATCCTTAATGACCTAGAGCAGCTTGTACAGCATCCTACCTGTATCCCTGACCGCCTTGGAGAGAGCTCCAACATACCTGACCTCTTCCTTACAACTAATCCTTCTGCTTACACTGTTAATCTTTTCTCTCCGTTGGTCTCCTCCAATCATAACCTTCTTACCTTAATGAGTCCTATCACTCCGGTATGGCCTGTGGACCCTCCAAAGAAACGTCGTCTGTGGTACTTTGGAGCTGCGGATTGGGAGGCCCTCAGGCAGTACTTCTTCGATTTTCCCTGGAATGATTATTGCTTCCATGCCCAGGAGCCATCTGAGTGTGCCTTGAGCATTACGGAGGTTATTCTCTTGGGCATGGAAGCATACATTCCTTTATCATATCTTTGACTAATGCAAGAAAGCCTTGGTTTAATCATGCTTGTTCCAATGCTGCCCGCAACTAGGAAAGGGCCTATAAAAGGTACTGGAGCCATCCCACCCCTGAATCACATCTTTTTTATGTTTCTGCCTGGAATCGTGCTAAGTCTGTTCTTCGCTCTGCTGAAAACAATTTCATCCATACTAAATGCTCCCAACTCTTCATCTCATTTCTTCCCGCTCCTTCTGGCACCTTCCCAAAAACCTTTCTAACAACTTCACCTCATCATCCTTCCCTCCTCTTTTCTACTATGATGGCTCTGTAGGTATTTCTTCTATTGATTAAGCTGATCTATTTGCTCAGACTTTCTCCTCCAATTTCTCCTTAGACGATTCTGGTGCTGTTCCTCCATTACTTTCCCCCTCTGATTTCCTCATGGTTGACATTAAAATTCTCTTCAGCTATGTATTTTTTGCAATCGCTGGCCGCAGTACTGACAAGGCATGTGGGCCTGATGGAGTTCCTCCTGTTGTCCTCAAGAACTGTGCTTCTGTGCTTACACCCTGCCTAGGCAAACTCTTTCGCCTTTCTCTGTCAACTTGTACCTTTCCTTCTTGCTGGAAGTTTGCTCTTATTCAGCCAGTCCCAAAAAAAGGGTGACCATTCCAAACCCTCTAACTATCGTCCAATTGCTTTAACATCCTGTATCTCAAAAGTTTTCAAGTCAATTCTTAATGGAAAAATTTTAAAGCATCTTTCCTATCACAACCTTCTTTCTGATCGTCAGGATGGGTTCCGTCAGGAGTGCTCCACTGGCGGTCTTTCCACCTACCTTTTAGACTCCTGGTCATCCTCCTTTCCGGACTTTGGCGAAAGCTTCGCCATTGCACCTGACATCTCAAAGGTTTTCAATCGAGTCTGGCATAAATCTTTAATTTCCAAACTGCTCTCTTACGGTTTCTATCCTTCTATCTGTGGCTTCACCTCTAGCTTCCTTTCTGATCGTTCTATAGCTGCTGTTGTAGTCGGCCAAAGTTCTTCTCCTATATCTATCAACAGTGGTGTTCCTCAGGGCTCTGTCCTATCACCAACTCTCTTCCTTTTATTCATCAATGACCTTCTAAACTGTACATCTAATCCTATCCACTCATATGCTGATGATTCCACCCTTCACCTTTCCATTCGGTTTCTGCAACGTCCATCTCATCAGTTACTTCAACAAACAAGGGATGAGGCTATGGCACACCAAATGTCTGACTTGGCTCATACCTCCGACTGGGGTAAAAATAATCTTGTTTTTAATGCATCAAAGATTCCGTTTTAACACCTATCAACCCGGCAAAATCTTCTCCAAGAGTACCCACTAATGTTTAATATTTTTCAGCTTAATCCTGCATCATCCTTCACACGGGACTCATCCTGGAAAGATCATATTGCATCTCTTGTAAAATCTGCTTCCAAGAGATTAGGTGTGCTAAGCCGACTCTGTGCCTTCTTTACCTCTGCTCAGTTGTTGACTTTATACACGAGTTTTATGCGCTCCTATTTACAGTATAACTCCCATGTGTGGGGAGGCTCCCCACATGCAGCTCTTCTCAATAGGATGGAGTCAAATACTATTCGTCTCATCAACTCTCCTCCTCTTACTGGCTCCCTTCAACCTCTGTTTCTTCGCCGCACTGTTGCCTCTTTATCTCTTTTCTATCGATACTTCAATGGTCACCGCTCCTCTGAACTGTCTTCTTGCATCCCTCCACCTCTACGACGGGCGTGTAGCACTACTCTAGCAACTAACGCTCATCCCTTTTCTGTCCAGCTCTATAATGCAAGGGTTAACCATTACTCCCAACCCTTCATTTATGCAACAGGTCAACTCTGGAACTGTCTCCCTCTGTCTGTATTTCCTACTTCCTATGATCTCCAGTCTTTCAAACGCAGTGTGTCCAGGCATCTCGAAATGAATGGATCTTGAATTTGGCTCTCTTTTGTATTGTTTTTGTATTTTCTCGGAAGGAATGTTTTGCAGGCTTAGCCTTTGGTTCCTTCTTCCTTGCGTTAAAAAAACAAAAACAAAGAAGATCCACACGTACGTTGCATGGGTGTTGCACTCGTTCATCGAGTACGGGAGAATGACAGCGACGATGTCAGAGTGTTTGACAAATCTGCTTTGAAGATTGATTTTGAGGCCAAGAATTACACCGAGCTCGTGCAGCTATACAAATCGTCTGTCACAAACCCTTCACTTTTGAAGAACGTCACAATGGACGACAGCCAATCCATAATCTAGGACCAACGCTACCCTTGTCGCTCTCAAGGTGTAGAGCATTGAATCAAAGATGTAACATCGACCATGCAAAAAGTCTACGGGTACCAGGCACGACATGGCATGCTTTTGCAATGTAAGCGGTCTCGCAGAGACTTCCCGAAGCGCGAGAGTAACAAAGACTTCTGATCGGAACAGATTTGCCCGGTTCGTGATTATGTTTCCTAATGAAATAGATCGGAAATGCGATATGTTGTTTGTCACTATTTGGCGTTTCATATACATCTGAGATTTGTAGTTGTTTGGTTATACTGGCAGTATACTGTTTTTATATGTTGAATACAGGCAAGCTGATGAGTTTATGGTTTGTTCAAAGGTAAATCATGCGAGAAATCCTGTAATATGTATAATTCAAATTCTTCATTTTTGTCATAATTTCCTCGAATTTGGAGTGCAGGTTGCTGGAGTTAATGTATATAATATAAAAAACCGTTTGTGCAGTGGCGTAGTGACCGTCATGGAGCATTTATTTTTTACACGATGTTTCAAACTAAGAACTCTAAGTTCATAGGAATTTGACCCACCCTATATATATAGATAGATAGATATATCCCATTGGAGCCCAGTGTCCCGAGTATTGGACAGAACTGGGATTTTTGAAGTCGTTATAAAGTAGGGAACCCCCGGGTAGGGACCTATGAGCCTCGCGACTATGAGCCAATAGGCGGAGGGCGGTACGCTTAGTACCCTCCCAGTGCAATGCCTCGCCCAGCACCCCTGGGTATATATATATATATATATATATATATATATATATATATATCATCATCATCAGCCGTTTGAGTATCCACTGCAGGACAGGCCTATCCCGACCGAAATGGGGACGATACAGCCAAGGTATCTCTACCAAGTGGCTTAGGCTGTCTAGTAGAGAGTGTATGTAGGGTGCGAAGTGCTTGTAAGTGTAACTGTAGTGTTGGAGTGGCTTTGGATGTGTGTGTAGTCTGTGAACCAAGTGTAATCGGCCCACGCAAGCCGACTGGGTACAAGCATACTTTATAGTATGCGACACTGGTTCAACCACAGCACCCCTGATGTCCGCCAATGCAGTATGTGGCCGGGTGAACACTCCCAAAGTTTATTACCCTGGCGGGGCGCGAACCCTGGTTCACCCGTGTACGAAACGCACACTCTACCACTGTACCACAGAGGCTGCATATATATATATATATATATATATATATATATATATATATATATATATATATATATATATATATATATATAGATAGATAGAGAGAGAGAGAGAGAGAGAGAGAGAGAGAGAGAGAGAGAGAAAGCATTTGAATTAGTTGACCCCACTGTAAAAAAAAAAAAGGGAACTCTTTTGCTTAGGTTGCAGACCATCAATCTTTATCATTTGTTTCACGCTTCCTGACTGACAGGCAACACAAAGTATGTTACCGGAACACATATCTTTTTGGGATGACTTAACCTGTGAAATCCCTCATGGGACACGAGGGTCCTATAGTCTTTCTTGACACTGTTAACAGTATCTCCATGAACTTAAATATTCATGTAAAACATATTGATAACATCACACTTACTGAGTTCGTGGATCTAAATGGTTAATTTGCTTTTACCATATAGGACACATCAGATAAACTTACTAATGATTGTATTCCTATTAGAATTCCCTGAACCCAGTTAAGTTTTTTTTTTTCTTTTTATTTTACGTGTCCATCTCTGGGCAAAGGCTTCAGGACTTATTTCTCGGGGACAGAGACCTATCCCAAGGTCCAGTAGTCTTCCTACCTCCACATGTCACCACTTCTGCGCTAACACCCACCATCCATATTGAGTACATGCTAGGGCTGTCTCATACAGGACTGGTGTGAGGTTTTAATCGCTTGTTCTCCAAACATACCCATAGCAATTACCCAGTTTCTTTTGAATAACTGTGATCTTCTTATTGTCCAGAAATGTAAGCTTCATGGAGTGCATATCAACGCAGATTTAAACTGGAATGACCAGTTAAATACCAATGTAACTAAATTTAATAGGTGCATTTAGGGCATGTCAGTATGATTTTACACAGTTTGTTTTACACTGTATGTATGAATTATCCGTTGTGTTTCAGAGTATGCTGTACCAGTATGGCACCCGGGTTAACTAAACCTCAACACTTATAACATGGAAGAATTCAGAAATTATGTTTTAGAATCATACTGGAAAGTCAGTATGTAAATTATGAAAAGGCTTCAGCCAGCTGTAGCTCACATTGGCATCTATTTCCTTGAAGTATGCACAATGTACATGGCAGGAATACAAGGACAGGTACAAACTTATTTCAAGCAGTAAGATGCAGAATGTCACACTATCAAAACTCATGTATCCCATATGTTGTAAAGCAGCTTAACTACATAACCAGCCCTATTGTTGTGTATACTTTCTAAAAGATGTTTTGATGTGGTTTTTAATAATTTGCTGTTTTATGCTGTAACAATAGAATGCTTAGCTCAAATTGTAAACCAAAACATTGAGTTATTCTACAAATGTTGTATAATTTTCTTGATCAATAAACCTTTTATTATTATTATTATTATTATTATTATTATTAATTATTGTTATTATTATTATTATTTTTATTATTATTTTTATTATTATTATTATTATTACTATTATTATTATTGTTGTTTTGTTGTTGTTGTTGTTGTTGTTGTTGTTCTTGTCATTATTATTATTATTATTATTATTATTATTATTATTATTATTATTGCTGGATTTTTTTTTTTTGTGTACACAGTACAAGATAAGGAAAAATAAGATACTGAAAATTAGTGTTATAACCTGTTGAGCAGTGGTTTTGTATCGTACAAAACATGTGTTTGAGTGAAAAGTGAAAATGATCTTTCGGGCAAAAATTGTACAGTGGTTTTGTATCGTATATGGAAACACGTGTTGGAGTATAAGTGAAACTGATCTTTCGGGAAAAGTGCTGTAAATGGTTTTGAGTCATGTGTGCATATCTTTATATGTATGATGCCTGGGTGAAAATGAGAAAAACCTTATAATACATATAAAAATAACAGTTGTGACAAAAACAATGTAAAATTTACTACCATTCCTATAGTGAAGAAAAATTTTGCCAAATAAGTGCCCTTTATATGTTAGGTGCAAGAAATTTAGGAAAACAACAAGTATAAAATGTCGAGCTCAAGTGAAAACGACCTCATGCAGCACGTGCATAGAATACTTAATGCGATTTTAAATAATCTTTCGCAGTAGATACTGTGTATTACAATGCATAAGCGTTGGTATTATCCCCTCCCACACACTGTTTGACACAGTGTCACTCTGAAACAGCAATAAGAATTTTGCAAATAAAATGAACGAGCTGTTCGCAAAGAGTGTGAGATATTCATTCATGAGACTGTGGCAAGGGCAGGTGAAGAGAAGGAAGGTCTAGTGGGGCAAGGGAGAGTGTGAGCGAGTGTGAACTGGTCAGCCCGTCTGACCCAGGTGGGCGCACGACCAGCTTGCCCTAGGCACCAGCTCGTCTTTTTGTACAGACACAGCTACCTGTGACCCTAAGGCCGCTTTCACACGAGGCCACCGGTGGCCCAGTGTGAACGGGCCGGCAACTAGTGTAGCCATATGAAAGCTCCGATTTGAGAAAATGCTTTACAGTGAGTGGCAGCAACCGCCAGTGGCGGACACTAGTTGCGTGAGCGAGCCACCGCCAGGAGCTGGTTGCCGGCCAGGCAACCGCAGTGGCCTCGTATGAAAGGCTCCATTGAAAACTATGGGAGGCAAGTAATTGCGGCCACTGGTGGCGGCCACGGGTGGCCTCGTGTGAGAGCGACCTAAAAGTTACCTCCATTAATTACCTTCTACTTCGACAATGCCTCCACCTATTTACTTGGGGCAACTTGCAATGGGTAGATGAAGGTTTGTCGAGTATTCCGATATTTAACTAAAAGTTCTATATGCCATAACTACTGAGCCAATATGGATTCAAACCAGGCAACGTTTGGAAAAATACCCTTCATATGGGAGGGATTCAGTGAGATAGACTCCCAGGCGCTGAGGATTAACATCTGATATTTCTATAGTTTCAGGTCAGTTCTTGAAAATATATAAATACATCAATAATGGTAAATTTAACCACATTCCCTATCATGACTTTCTTACCCATTGCGAGTATCGGATCCACCAGGGATGCTTCCCTGGCTATCATATCAGTTTTTGTTCTTACTTATGGTAAATCTCCTTTGGGACTTTACCAAAAGCTTCACCATTTCACTTGATATTTCAAAGGCATTTGACCAAATCTGGAATAAATCATCAATTTCCAACAACCTTTCTACGGTTTTCATCTTGCTGCCCGCATCTTCATCTGTAACTTCCTTTTGGTCGTTCTTTATCTGCTGTTGTAGAGGATCACTGTTATTCTCCATGAGTTATCAGCAGTGGCGTTCCACAGGGTTCAGACCTGTCACCAACACTTTCTTCTTTTCATCATTAACCTTCAGAGCTGCACACATAATCCTATTTACACATACCCTGATGACCTTCCTCTTTCTCACAGCATCCATCACAGCTATTTCTTAAACAGTCTGAGATTATGATACACCTGATTCGTGACTTGGCTTATATCATGGATTGGAGTAAAAGAAACCTTGTTAATTTTAATGCATTAAAAACTCAGTTCCTACAGTTCTGAGCCTGCAAAATATTTCACATGCATATCTTGTAAATATTCAACAATATACAGTTTAATCACTCAGCATCCTTCAGTATTCTTGAGGTTTCGTTCTCTTGGAATCTTTCATGGAAAGATTATATTACCTCTCTTGAAAAACTTAGATGTGATTAGATGACTTTGTGCCTTCTTTGCCCAGGCACAAATTTTGACGTTGTATAGGATTTATATTTGCCTCTGTGTGGAGTACAGCTCCCATGTGTTGGGCCTATCCACACATACAGTAGCTTGTCTTAACAGGGTGGAGTTAAATGCTTTTCATATCATCAACTCCCCTCCTCTTGCTGACTCCTTTCAACCTGTCTCTCTTCGCTGCGATGTTGCATCTTTATCTCTGGTGTCACTACTATATGGTCATTGCTCATCTGAACTATTAGCTGGCATTGCTCCTCCATTACGGCGGACACTTAGCGCCACGTCTGGCAGAGCAATATCACTCCTCTCTGTCCAGCTCTCTGCTGCAAAAGTTATCCGATACTTTCATTCCTTCGTGTTTGATACACGTGAAGTCTAGGGTTGTCTTTCTCACTTTGTATTTTCCACTTCAACGTGTGCAGGCATCTTGACATGAACGGATATAGAATTTGGCTCATGTACTGTTTCTTAAAGGGAAGAACTTTGGGCAGTTCAAGCCTTTGATTCATTCTTTGCTCACTCACACACACACACACACACACACACACACACACACACACACACACACACACACACACACACACACACACACACACACTTAAGGGACCTAAGCTACGAAGAAAGACTAAATAAACTGAATCTACCAACACTACAGGAGAGAAGGAAAAGAGGTGACATGATAATGCTATATAAATGCGTATCAGGAAAGGAGAAAATAGACATAAATGATTACTTAACATATGGAGAAGCATCAGCAAGAGGACACTGCAAAAAACTGCATAAGAAGAGAGGTGATAAAGACGTAAGGAAATTCAGTTTCCCAAACAGAGCAATTGATCAATGGAATGCACTACCGAATGAAATAGTGTGTGCCAAAACAATTCACAAATTTAAGGATATGTACGATAAATATGGTTTAAGACACGGGACAGTACGAGCTTGACTCATTCCTGTAAAGATACAATTAGGTAAGAACAATTAGGTAAGAACACACACACACACGAATCTACTAATATAAAACTTTTGAAGTCACTGTTCCCTTGGGCTATAGGCTGCAGTTTCATACAATGCAGATGATTTTTTTTAATGGTTCGTTTACTCTGATTTGGGCCACACTCTCGTCCTGATGCATCTTATTTTAGGTGATTTAGTGACGAAAAAAGTATTGCTGCGTCTGTACATTCTTTTCATTGTAATTAGTCATAAGTGGCACATAATTCTAGTGTACATCGATTGACTTAGCCGTATGAGAGAGAGATGCAGTTTAGTTAACTCACATTAGTTATTCGCCTTGATATGTATTGAGCAGCCATATTATATGTTTGCTGGAATGAGAATTGACCACACGAGATGACAGGAGGAGAACAGCAAAAATAATGTATTGCAAACACTGACAGAGGATGTTTGGGTT
This sequence comes from Coenobita brevimanus, assembly GCF_032717465.1. Classification (NCBI taxonomy): domain Eukaryota; kingdom Metazoa; phylum Arthropoda; class Malacostraca; order Decapoda; family Coenobitidae; genus Coenobita; species Coenobita brevimanus. The sequence goes on from NC_137055.1 coordinate 23,620,032, forward strand.
TTAGGCACCGACAGAGAGAGGAATTTGTTAATAACAGTGATCTTCAGTGTTATTAAACCCCTCTGCTGTGGGGAAAATATAGGTGTTTTTTCCACCCAAATCTCAGACGATTTATTCTTTCACAGAAACTCACTGCAGCGAAAAGATCAAATATTACTCTCATTAAGGCTTGGTCCGTGATTTTAGAGCTTTTTATCTATTCTAGCTAATACCATAGATGCTATCAAAGGATTAAAAATAAATCAGTGAATGGCCGTTGTCAACATTCTAAATTTCTATGACGTCATGTGATAAACTGGTGTAAAAAGGAACGAACATAGACGCATGAGGTACGATAACAAAAAAAAATATATCCATAGTTGTTTCTGGTCTGGCATAATTAATGTTTTCAGCCATTCTATGTCATTTCGTATTATTCCGGGCATCTGTTTACTTTTTTTTTTAAAGCGAGGAAGAAGGAAACAAAGGCCGCGGGCCCGCAAGAAAAAAACAAAATACAAGAGAGAGCCAAATTCAAGATCCGATCATTTCGAGATGCCTGGACACACGGCGTTTGAAAGACTGGAGATCATAGAAACCAGGAAATACAGACAGAGGGAGACAGTTCCAGAGTTGACCTGTTGCATAAATGAAGGACTGGGAGTAACGGTTAACTCTTGCACTAGAGAGTTGGACAGAAAAGGGATGAGAGTTTGCTGCTAGACGGGTGCTACGTGCCTGTCGTAGAGGTGAAGGAGTGCATGCAGACAGTTCAGAGGAGTAGTGACCATTGAAGTAGCAATAAAAATGAGATAAAGAGGCAACAGTGAGGCGAAAAGACAGAGATGGAAGGGAGTCAGTAAGCGGAGGAGATTTAATGAGACAAAAAGCCTTTGTCTCCACCCTATTGAGAAGAGCTGTATGTGGGGAGCCTCCCCACACATGAGAGTTGTACTCCACACAGGGGCGGATAAAACCCCTGCATAGAGTCAGCAATTGTGCAGGGGTAAAGAAGGAACAGAGTCGGTTTAGCACACCTAATCTCTTGGAAGCAGATTTTACAAGAGATCTAATATGATATTTCCAAGATAAGTCCCGAGTAAATGAAACCCCAAGCATTTTCAAGGATGATGCAGGATTAAGCTGAATATTATTAAACGTTAGTGGGTATACCTGTGGAAGATTTTGTCGGGTTGAAAAGGTGTAAAAACTGAGTCTTTGATGCATTAAAAACAACAAGAATATTTTTACTCCAGTCAGAGGTATGAGCTAAGTCAGACATTAGGTGTGCCATAGCCTCATCCCTTGTTTGTTGAACTAACTGCTGAGATGGACGTTGCGGGAACCGAATGGAAAGGTGAAGGGTGGAGTCATCAGCGAATGAGTGGATAGGGTTAGATGTACAGCTTAGAAGGTCATTGATGAATAAAAGGAAGAGAGTTGGTGATAGGTCAGAGCCCTGAGGAACACCACTATTGATAGATCGAGGAGAAAGGAAGCTAGAGATGAAGGCACAGATAGAAGGATAGAAACCGTAAGAGGGCAGTTTGGAAATTAAAGATTTATGCCAGACTCGTTTGAAAGCCTTTGAGATGTCAAGTGCAATAGCAAAGCATTCGCCAAAGTTCGGAAAGGAGGATGACCAGGAGTCTGAAAGGTAGGTGAGAAGATCGCCAGTGGAGCGCCCCTGACAGAACCCATACTGACGATCAGAAAGAAGGTTGTGATAGGAAAGATGCTTTTAAATTTTTCCATTAAGAATTGACTCGAAAACTTTTGAGATACAGGATGTTAAAACATTTGGACGATAGTTAGAGGGTTGGGAATGGTCACCCTTCTTTGGGACTGGCTGAATGAGAGCAAACTTCCAGCAAGAAGGTAAGGTACAAGTTGAAAGACAAAGCCGAAAGAGTTTGCCTAGGCAGGGTGTAAGCACAGAAGCACAGTTCTTGAGGACAACAGGAGGGACTTCATCAGGCCCATATGCCTTATTGGTATTGAGGCCTGTGATGGCAGAAAATACATCAGACGAAGAAATTTTAATGTCAGCCATGAGGAGGTCAGAGGGGGGAAGTGATGGAGGAACAGCACCAGAATCATCTAAGGTGGAATTGGAGAAGAAAGTCTGAGTGAAGAGATCTGCTTTATCAGTAGAACAAATAGCTACAGAGCTATCAGAGTAGAAAAGAGGAGGGAGGGATTATGAGGTAACGTTGTTAGAAAGGGTTTTGGCATGGTACCAGAAGGAGCGGGAAGAATTCGAGTTGGAGAGTTGAGAGGATTTAGTATGGATGAAATTATTTTTAGCAGAGCGAAGAACAGACTTAGCACGATTCCGGGCAGAAACGTATACAAGATGTGATTCAGGGGTGGGTTGGCTCCGGTACCTTTTTTAGGCCCTCTCCTTGCTGCAGACAGCATTAGAACAAGCGTGATTAAACCAAGGCTTTCTTGCATTAGTCAAAGGAAATGAAAAAGATGTGTATGCTTCCATGCTTGAGAGAATAACCTCCGTAATGCGCAAGGCACACTCAGATGGCTCCCAGCCATAGAAGCAATAATCATTCCAGGGAAAATCAAAGAAGTACTGCCTGAGGGCCTCCCAATCCGCAACTCCAAAGTGCAACAGACAACATTTCTTTGGAGGGTCCACAGGCCGTACCGGAGCGATAAGACAGGTTAAGGTAATAAGGTTGTGATCGGAGGAGCCCAATGGAGAGAAAAGATTAAGCGTAAGGAGAAGGATTAGTTGTAATGAAGAGGTCAAGTATGTTGGAGCTCTCTCCAAGGCGGTCAAGGATACGGTTAGGGTGCTGTACAAGCTGCTTTAGGTAGTTAAGGATAGAAAAGATGTAGGCATGTTCAGCAGGTGGATCAGTGAAAGGAGAGAAGAGCCAAAGGTGGTGGTGAACATTGAAATCTCCTAGCATGAAGATTTCAAAGAAAGGAGAAATGGATAGAATGTGTTCCATCGTAGAAGTAAGATAGTTGAAGAATTTTTGATAGTCAGTAGAATTAGGAGATAGGTAAACAGCACAGATATGTTTAGTTAGAGAATGACTGGAAAGCCGAAGCCAGAGTGTAGAGAATTCAGAAGAATCGAGCTCAGGAACATGAGAGCAAGATAAGTCGTTGCATATATATACACGACAGCCACCTTTGGCTTTGAAATGAGTATAGAGAAAGTAGGAGGATACAGAAAAGAGTCTGCTGTCAGTTGCCTCAAACAGCTGAGTCTCAGTTAGAAAAAGATAAGGTTTAGAGAAGGAGAGGTGGTGCTCAACAAAGCAAAAGTTAGAGGAAAGGCCGCGAATGTTGCAGAAATGAAGAAGAAGAGAGTCAGACAGTGGTTCCAGGCAGCTCGAGTCGTCACCGGGAGATGGGCGGAAGGTGGGGGCATTTATGGTCCCCCCCCTGGGGACTCCGAGGCCACGTGTTGCGCGAACATGATTTTTTTTTTTTTTAAAGGAAGTGTAGTGTGTACTGTGTATTTAGTTTGCTGCTGATAGAGAAACTTGTATTGGAGAGCATGCTGGCCTACTCCTTGTGTTACTGAGACACTGAAAAAGTTCAGCAAAGGGGGATGGTCGGGACCTAGTCCCGAGGGCTGATGAAACTGGTGCTCCAGCTCTCCCTGTCACCAGCTTTCCATCCACTTTGGGAGTACTGCCCTGCTCGACTGGTGCTACAGTCTACTCCTCGTTATGCACGTTAAGAGACACGTTTGAAACTAGAGGTGAGAAATATTACCTTGTATTACTGAATATATTCCTACTAAGAGAGTTCACAAAAATCGTCTGCAGGCAGCAGTAATAAAACAACGCGTCCTTGTGAAATAAGCAGGGATGTGTATGAACGAAATGAAAACCGCCAGTACACCATTAAAACAGAAATAGAACTGAATCCATATGATAGCCACCGGTATCATAAAGAGGAAAATATCTTGAGAAAGTGAAGAACAAACATTTTTTTTTCCCCGTGAATGAACAATAAAAATCTCCTATGTCCTAAAATCATTTGGTAAAAAGAGAACGGACATATACCCATAGGTGTAACTCCGAGGCTGACTCTGGCCTGGGTGCAATTAATCTTCCGTGTCAGGAGTTTGAGGGCACCGTCGGTCTTCGTGCCGGGTGGTGACAATAAATTATTGCTATCGTGACGCTTTTTTTAATCTTTCTTTTTCTACTGTAGGTTGGGTGATAAAGGATTTCTGAACTTTTTTCTTAATGCTGTCGAGTTTGCCCTTGTTGATGGCTCTACTTAAAGCCTTTGAATCTGTCTATAACCAGACACCTTAAGCCTGGGAGGGTTGGCCACAAGCGAATCGCTTCTATGTCACCTCGACCTATGCCATTAGGATGCTTTCTTTCCAACTCACACCTCTCTCTCATACTGCTTCTCCTTATCGCTCCACCTAATACTCGGTCCTCTCAATATACTCGTTGATCTTCTTCAAAAACTATCACAACGTACTTCTAAATGCCTTCTAACACATCCACAGCAACACCACTGTGTTTCCTTAAACTAACTGATGTGTTGTATTGGTAAATTCTTACCATCTGCAAACAATATTATCCCGATGAGGCTTTCTTTCTTGCTGTGTTTTTGGTTAAGTCCTTTATTACGGTGGCTACTTTATACAGTTTATTCTTGATATATCCAAACAGTTATAGTCTATTGGCAAGACTACTTTTTCTCGTTTTTTCTTCTTGTGACTTTTTTTTTTTAAATCAATGCTGCCTTCAAATAATTTTATTCTTTTGATGGAACTACACTTGGTTTATCCTTTGCTTGCCTTTCGACAAGGTGGCGTCTTTTGTACTTTATTCTTGTTGCCTCCAAACGATTTCTTCAGCTGGTGGGTTTCCTTTCTTCATTTCTTTCTCTTCTGTGGCTGTCTTTTATATGTTTATGGTAGCATCCTCTAGATTATTTAATTGAATCTCTAGTCGTCTAGGGGATAATGAGGGCTGTTTCCAACCCCCATCCTCCCAAGCTGAATAAAATGATCTAGAAACAGCTAAATAAAAATGAATGTCATTAGAATAAAGAAGTTAACACATTAGCAGCCG
>NC_137055.1:23630085-23637585 GCF_032717465.1 Coenobita brevimanus
AGCCACCCTGTTCATCACTAACTAGGACTTCTAATATCTCTCTTACTTTCTCTATAATAATTCTTCCATATACCTTCCCTACAGCACTCAATAAACTTATGCCACGATAATTCTCGCACTCACTTCGCTTACCTTTATTTTTGTACAGGGGTACAGTCACTGGCTTTCTCCACGCTGCTGGCACAGTTTCACTCATCCATGCCTTATTACATTTCTCCAACAAACACTTCATTCTGCTTTCTCCACTACACCTAATCACCTCTGCATATACCTCATCAACCCCAGCTGCTTTCCCATTATTCAGCCGTTTAACAGCGTTTCACCTGTGCGGGTGTCACGTTTCCTATCACTACCTTCCTTCTCTGCACACCCCCAAAATCAGTCATGTTTACAGCCGCTCTGCTCTCTCTATTCCCATTCATCAGGCTTTCAAAATTTTCTTTCAATATTCTCCTTATTTCATCCCAAAAGGTTAATAATCTACCACTTACATCCTTGACACTTTCACATTTCTCTCCGCTGTCAGTTCTACATTTCTGCACCTCTTTCCAGAATAACTTCCTATTATCAGACTAATTTGCGTTAATGTTTCTCCTAGATCATCATTTACCTCCTTCTTTGTCCACTTCATTACCGTCTTTACGTGCTTCTTGCTCTCAGTATATTCAGTTCTTATTTCAATTGAACCCTTGTTCTCTAACCACTCTAGCGACTTTTTTTTTTTCCTCCATTGCTCTCTTAACCTCTACATCCCACCATGCCGTACCTTTCTTTATTGTTGTTAATCTTGTCATACCAAACAGCGTTTAGCATGCCCAACTAAGCAATCCCTATATGCATTCCGCAGGCTGTCCTGATCCATTTAATTCCAAATCACTTATTCCAACTCCTCCCCTACTTTGGTCCTGTATTCATCTGCCATTTCTTTGATCCTCAGCTTCCCGACTTTCAGTCTTTCTCCCTGACTGTTCCTCGCTCTCCTTGTCCACCTCAGTCCTCTCAGCTTGATCTTGCATACCACAATCATATGATCTGACAGACCTTCACATCGTCCTCTTACGGCCCTCGTATCAGCAACCATCTGACAGACCTTCACATCGTCCTCTTACGGTCCTTGTATCAGCAACCATTCCCATCATCGACCTTCTACGAGCACATAATCAGTCAGGCTCGTTTCAGCACGATCCCCGTTCCCTCTATACCATGTATATTAATGTGCATCTTTGTGTTTCAAGTACGAGTTACAAATGCTCAACTTTCTTTCCTGACACATCTCTCCGTCAGTTCTCATTATCATTTTCTCCTGGTACTCCATTACAACCCATTATATCATCCTCATGACCAATGCCTACACTTCTATTCATATCACCCATTACGATCACTTTATACCTCCTGGGCATTTCTCCCACTGCTTCTTCCAGTTTATCCCAAAACCTGTCTCTCTCTCTCACTTCTGGCATTAAACGGTGCATACACTAGAATCAGTACCACTTTCACCTTCTCAGACTTGAATTTGACATACATAAATTCTCATTCCACTCTGCCACACCTCAGTCATCAACAAAGCAACTCCTTTCTTGCATCTTCCTCGCCCATTCATGCCGTATCTTACACATTTCACACCCTCCCGCTCCTCCTTTTCACACCCTTTCATCTTTGTTTCACACAATGCCATCAGTGCATATCTCGCACTCTTGAACACATTCACCACTTCCACCCTCTTGCTCTCCTCATTCACTCCTCCCACATCCCACATGACCATGCGAATCTGCCCATTTGGTTGGGGTCCTGGGCAGGTATTGGTCCCTCTGAGGCTCTCCGAAACATTTGCCATGATTAAGCGCTTTTAGATAGGGGAATCCAGGGGACACTTAACTCTGCCAAAAATCCAGGTTTTATGGTTACCATCCAGCGTAGTAAATGGCTTCCTGGGTACAGGAAACCATTTGGCTTGACACTCAGTGTAGAAACCGTAAGGCATCCGTACACTGAGTGAGTGGATGATGTATACCTATATATATATATATATATATATATATATATATGTTTGGCACTTCTTTGACAGTAAAGATACATGGATCTGGGAATAAATCGCTCTACGATTCCTTTTGTAATGCACGTAATGATCAACAGAAGGAAAGTTTTATTATTACTCTGGTAGACTCGTTTTCAACAGTTGCTCTTGTGGCTCACATTCAGGTGAATAAAATCTTACGACGCTGGCTGGCAGAAACTAACAAAGACGAGATTTTGAGTGTGGTTAAGTAATGCAACCGATATTCTTAGTGTCTGAGGAAGATTGTTGGTCGATCATTAGTCTTCTGGTTGTGTTCTAAGCGGTATAGCAGACTTTAAAGTGTCTTCCCCAGTTACTTATTAAATTATTACAGCTTAACATTTTTTCCATGCTGTCTTTATAGTTTTCATCGTAACGCACAACCTGATGTGGAGATGTAATAAGCAGAATAAATCGTTAGGGAAGGGATGTAACGAAAGCTCCAGTATCATCATTAATGCCGCGCTTGATTCTGTCTTATCTCCTTGGCAGCAGCCTTGTGAGTCACGTAACTCCACTGTTTGACTTAATCAACTTCGTCAAGTGTGTAAACAAACCATTAATTGTCACTACCATAAACCTGCAGCAAGGCGCGACGCTGTTACATTCTTACTGCATAACATTATTTTATTTGTGAGGGGGAGGATACTTGAAACACATAACATTACTTACATACCGTATGGTATAAACTGATAGTAATAACAAAATAACAACTTTTTTTTTTTGCAACCTACATGACATGGAGCCTCCTCCAGAATACGAGACACAACAATCGCTTAACACATCCAGGTTCTTATTTTAGTTCCATGTGCTTAAAGACTGGAGGAAAAGGGTCCTGCCCGATAACGAATGCTCAGCAATCTGTCGCTCAATACTGATACTTTATTTTAAGGAAATTACACCGAGGATACAGAAGAATAACATCACATTAGTGCTTTACAGAGTAAAATATAAATAAAACGTAACTGAATACTCCATATCACAACCAGAGTATGGATCACAGATGGATACAACAGTACTTTATTAGATGTTAACAGGAGATGCCAGAGTAAAGATCCGTTCCTTACCTCAATACCTGTTGATATCCCTGTGCGGGAGACGCGACCCCGGAAGGGCCAGACACGACTTAATACATGCTACTGCGGTGGCCATCGCCATGCCCACCACTCCTTAATACAGCCACTAATACGACGCAACAAAGGAAGAACTATTAATGCATCCTTTTTGTTATTTCTTTATTCTATTAGATTACTCTTGGAAACTACAAGTTACACAGCCATCCTTGACATTTTCTCGGGATGTGGTTAACAAATAGGTTACTGTGTCAGTATATGGTTAACAAGTAGGTAATATATATATATATATATATATATATATATATATATATATATATATATATATATATGTGTGTGTGTGTGTGTGTGTGTATGTATATATACTGTATACTGACCATTTACTGGAGAGAGAGAAAGAGAGAGAGAGAGAGAGCATCATCCTTTCCCACCCTAGGGCGGGGTGAGCAGTAGGAACGTCCAGAAACCCCAAGTTAGCCCAGTCCAATAGGCCACGCTTCCATTCACTCATCATTCAAGCCCCCGGAATCCTGGCTCTATCTGATACGCCAAAAACATTCACCACATTCTGTAGCTTCTTATACACGTATCTGATAGAATCAATCCGGACGCTGTCACGTTAAAAGGGGTGCCAAATCCGTGATCATGCACTTTTCCTTGCAATGTTCATCCAGCCAGCTCGATCTCTTCTCAGTCCCCTAGCCTCACCAACTTCCACATCTCTCTTCTTCGCACACTCATTCACCATATCCCTCCACCTTCTCCTTGGCCTACCTTCAGGTATACTTTTTTTCACCACTCTGTTGCAATCCATTCTCTCCACATGACCATACCATATCAGTACACTCTCTTCTATTCTGGTGTCCACAGACTTCCTCACTTCGCATCTTTCACGAATCATATTATTTTATATCCTGTCCATTGTCTGTGCTCCGCATACATTCCTCAGCAGTTCCATCTCCACTGCTCTCACTTATCATTTTCATGCCACATCATAGTCTCGCATCCATATGTTAAAGTTGGCACTAACACTCTTTCATGTAAGTCTTGTGCAGCTGCAACACTCAAGCCTCTGTTTCTTATCAAGGCCTTCATTGCACCTTCTACTTTCCTTCCTTTTGTCACTCTACTTTCCACTTCTTTTGCAAATTCTCCTCTCTTTTCTATCACTGTACCCGAGTATTTGAAATCTCTCACCAATTCCAGTCTCTCTCCATTCACTGAAACATCACACTGGGAGTCAGCTTTTCTCTCAATAACCATCACTTTACTCTTTTCAACATTTATTCTTAAGGCACGATGCTCACATACATCAGCAAAACCTTGCACTAGTCTCCCAAGTTCTTGTGCGGTATTTATTTTAGCCATAATGTTATATCATATATTGTATTACATTACACTGTTAGGATGAATATTATGTTCACACAATTAACATGGCTGAGCCTTTTGAAAGCTTGTCGCTCTCTTCAAAGGCACCTGCATTAGCCTAAGCACATATTTATATGGCAGAATGGACTATTAGTTAAACCTTATAAAACATACTTGGCTGAGTAAACTAATTTGGTAAAAAAAAAAAATGAATTATTACCTAAAAAAATTGGATTTTAGAATGTCTACAATTACAAACTGTAGTATACATTTACTCTAAACACACATATATTGTATATAGTACTTGAACAAACACATACGAATACACACATATATAACCATGTACATATACATTTAAAGCACAAATACAACTTACATATATAATCGGCATGTACAGTATACATTCATTCATAAGCAATATAGCATGTACTGTACATATACAGAATGTGGATACATTACCCGAGCTATAATAAAACATCAGTACATAGTGTTGTAGTTAAGTCTCTTAAACTCCACAAATATGAAAAAGCTTACCCACCCATATACACATGTAACAAATATACACGCACACTTTTACACACTCACGTATATACACAAACAAATTATACATAAATAATCACATGTAATAAAACATATTTTAACAGAACATTTGTTTACTGTATACAGGAACATATATTTGATATACACTCATGCAGAATTAAAGTATTTACATTGGCATTATCATCAATGAAAAAGTATTCACTGTATACAGTACATCACGTACAGTATATCTGAAACCAATGACACTAACTACTGGTGCAGAACATAATAATATTGAAAAGATATTTCTAAAGATCTTTTTTAAATGATATGAAACTTTGATGAGACCTGACACAGGTTGGTAGGTCATTCCACACCTTGACTCTCTGGTATTTAATAGAGGACTGACCTTGTTTGGTTCTCATATAAGGTATCTCTAATAAAGTATTGTGCTGAAGACTGATATTTGAGTTGTTTCTAATAACAAAATAATTTGTGAGGTTATCAAGTTTATTGTTTAGTGATTTAAATACAAATAAGCAGTTTAAGAAGTAAGTTATATCACTTAGTTTTAATAGTCTGTTTTAAAGGAGTAATTTGTGTGATCCCGTCTTTGAGGCTGGCGAAAGTACGAATAACCCGTTTGTGAGTAGTGACAAGATGATTTATATGTGAGACAAGAGAAGCACCCCAGATATTATGACAGTATATTAAGTGTGGGTATATAAGAGTATAATTGATATTATGGCTAACTTCTACGTATATGAAATATTATACAGCAAGGCTTACTTAATTCATTAACAATGTATTGTATATGACTCTGCCACTTCAGTTCATCTACAATGACACTCAAAAATCTAGTTTCATGCTCTCGTTTGAGAGGACTGTTACCAATATTTAGAGGTAAAGTAATGTGATTTCTCGGTGTTTAACGTTAGCTTGTTTGCCAGAATCAAGTTATTGATTTACTTTAACTCTTGATTTGTTTGCGCCATCAGTACCTTCAGATTAGAGTGTCTTCTATAGAGATTACTGTCATCTGCAGGTAGAACATATCTAAAAAATGCACTAAAGTTCACAATGTCATTAATATATAGATTAAAGAAGAGGGTCCAGAATTGAACCCTATGGTATGCCATAAACAATGGATGAAAAGGATGACTTTGTGTTACAGAAATTTACATATTGTTGTCTGTTTGTTAAGTAAGATTCGAACCATTTTAGCGTTGTCCCTCTTATTCCGTAATGTTCAAGCTTAGAGAGGAGGATATGGTGATCAACTGTATCAAAAGCTTTTGATAAATCAAGAACTGTGGCCACAGTAAAGTTTCATCATCCACTGCATTGAGAATATTGTCAGTAAGGGTCAAAAGTGCTGTCTCAGTTGTTCTATTCTTACGGAAACCAAAGTGAGAGTTACATATGATGGTGTTGTTAGTACAAAATTATAAACTAATTTCTCTAATATTTTGCTGAGTGCTGGCAATACTGACACCGGCTGATAGTTCCTCATTAATTTTGTATCTCCTGATTTGTAAATGGGGATAACTTTCGGAATTTTTAGCTTTTCTGGGAAGATTCCTGATACTAAAGAAGAGTTACATAGATGCAGAATGATAGGAGTAATAATCGATGCAACTTCCTTGATAATGCTCACAGAGATATCATCATACCCTAGTGCTGCATATTTTAACTGCTGGATGATATCAAGAATTTCACTTTCTGAAGCATATAAAAGTTGGTTGGTGCTTCCATGTGTGTTTGCACCATATCTTTCCCTGTTTTTACAAAATAATTGTTAAAGTATGTAGCTAGGTCTACGGATTCTGTTACGTTTCTGTTGTCAGCAAATAACGCCGTACACTTTTGATTGGGTTTGCTTTGTCTATTCATGACTGAGTTTATTGTGTCCCAGGTTTTTTGCGCTGTCGCCAGAAACTGTTTCTAATTTATGTTTATAGTTGTTTGATCTGGCTGATCTAATCGTTCAGGTAACCTTATTCCTGATTTTTCTATATGCCTCCCCAGATTTAATAGGATGTTTGGCGAATTTTCTTTGGAGTATCTTCTTCTCAGCAATCATGTTTTTAATGTCTCTGGTTATATATGGCTTTCCAGGATATTTAGCTTTAATTACTGTCTCCCGAACTGGAAACCATTTATTGAAATAGGCATTAAATAGGCTAGAAAAGTTACATTATATTACATAAGGATCCACCGAGGCAAACATCATGTCCCAACTAACATGTGTCAAACCTTCTTTAAGTGAAAAATATATTGTTTTCACTAAAGTCCCTGTAATTGATTCTGGTAGTACGGCATCATCAGCATACAACAAATTTGAGATATTCCATCCATCACATGCATTACCAACGTCATCCTCCTCTCCATTACTCGTGTTTTACTTCTCTCATCACCCTATCCATAAATATATTTAACAACCATGGGGACATCACACACCCTTGTTGCACGCCCACACCGATC
>NC_137055.1:23642585-23772585 GCF_032717465.1 Coenobita brevimanus
ATATATATATATATATATATATATATATATATATATGTGTGTGTGTGTGTGTGTGTGGGTGGGTGGGTGGGTGGGTGTAATGAAAAAAGGGAAGAAACGGTATTTTGAAGTACAAAGGAAAAAGGGAAAAAGAAGTGCGTGGTAATCATAGGAGTATTTGTCTTCTCACTGTAATAGGAAAGTTAATGGTAGAAAACTTATTGACAGAGTTAGGGAAATAACAGAGGAATTAGTTGGAGAAGAACAAGAAGGTTTTAGGAAAGGAAGAGGTTCTGTGGATCAGGTATTCATCCTTATGTCTTTCGTTGAAAACTTTCAGGAGAAGGGGAAAAAGTTGTATGCGGTCTTCATGGATTTAGGGAAAGTATGTGACAGAGTGGATAGACAAAAAATGTGGAAAATAATAAGAATATACTGACTGAATGGAAAGCTATTGAATGCCGTGAAGAGTTTTTATGAGGGTGCAAAGGCTGCAGAATGTGTGGATGGTGAACTGAGAAAATTTTTCTCTCTGAATGTTGGATTGAAACATGTGTCATGTCTCCATGGTTGTTCAGTCTGTAAATGGTAGGGATTATAAAAGAGATACAATGTAGGACAGCGGAAGCTGGAGTGGCCCTAATGAGGGAGGGAAGCGTTTGGAAAATTCCTGTTTTGTTGTTTACAGATGATACTGTATTGTCAAGTTATGAAAAAGAGAACCTGCATGGCTTGGTATATGGAGTTTGGGAGAGTGTGTAAGAAGCGGAATCTGAAGGTGAATGTAGGGAAGAGTAAAGCTATGAGCTTAGAGAAAAATGAAGTCACTAAATGGACAATGAGGTTGGATGATATGGAAATGGATAGTGTGAGCGCATGTAAGTACTTGGGTAGCGTGATGAGTAAAGATGGAAGTTTGGAGAATGATGTGCTTGAAAGGGTACAGCAGAGAAAAATGTTCCTGGTTCTGTGAAAACAATGTTAAGAAAGAGGGAAGTGACCATGGAGGTAAGAAGGTCTCTGCATGATAGCATTCTGATACCAATTCTAATGTATGGAAACGAAGCGTGGGTCTTGTTGAAAGGACACAAGTCAAGAGTGAGAGCAGTGGAAATGAGTTATTTGAGGGGAGCATGTGGAGTCACATGGAAAGACAGACTGACAACTGAGGAAGTGAAGGAGCGTTGCGGTGTGGATGTGGATGTGATAGAAAGTGTTAAGAGACATATTTAGGTGGTTTGGTCATGTGGAGAGGATGGAGAGTGAGAGACTAATGAGGATTGTGTATGTGAGTGAGGTAGAAGAGGGGAAAGGGAGGGGTAGGCCGAGGATGAGATGGAGGGATGGAGTGGAGAGGTATATGAGGGAGGGGGGAGTGAGCTGTAGGCAGCTATGGTTCTGGCTGTAGGATGAGCTCCGAAATGAAGAGGGACAGGGTGACATGAAGGCGATTTGTTTGTGGCCACCCCTTACGGGATTAAGGCGTTTGGCATTAGGTAGAAAGAGATAGACTTTTCACCCACATCTTCGCATATCATTAAACAATTCTCTCTCTCTCTCTCTCTCTCTCTCTCTCTTTCAACTTACACACACATATATTCTTCCACACACACCTACCTACTCGCGTGCGCCAGTTCCATTCTCTTTTTCTCTGCGGGTCCTTGCATTTCTCACGCGTCCGTACCATCCGCCCTTTCTCCTCTCTCTTATCACTTCCGCTTTACCAGTTTTTAAGTATTTTCTCCTTGCTTTCTCTCCATTTTTCTTTCCTCCTAATCCTCCGTTTACTTTTGCCACTTTCCTCTTCTTCCCTGCCCCCCCCCCCTTTTTTTTTTTTCTTACTCTTTCTTCCATCCTTAAGTTATATATTCCGTTTCCCAGCATGCTATCTTCTCAGTTTCTCTTATAATACGTATAGACTTAGTCCAGTAACTTACATTTAAAAAATATACTAAAAGACGCATGATCTATCCTATTTTTTTTTTTTCCCCAGTCGGTTATGTTCAGCGTGCCTGTGTCCTTACGTAGTGGTGGGGGTGTGAACATCCTCCGTACACAGGTGACTTTATACAGACATATATTGTAAGTAGTCATATGGAAAAATGTATCACTGAATTTAAGGGTAAGAGAAGCATGCAAGGCCAAGATCGCTGACGGGATAGGATATGTGAATGCTTAAGAGAATGAGGTGTGAAAGTTAAGGAAACAATACAACTGACAGCGGATATAAACTAATTGGTGAAGTGTTTATGGAGATGCCCAAGCCATAGATTGCAGCTAAATTGAGACGCATTTGTCGTGTGCAACTAAAGCAAAAAAAAAAAAAAATGGGAAATTGTATTTCCCGTGAGAAGGAGCACAATTTTTCGAAGGCATATATGATGACTGAATCAGTTAGTTGTTCATTACAATGGCATTAAGTAGATGACCCCTGATGATTCAAGCACACACACAAGGTTACAAAAAGTCGCTTATCTCGCCTTTGCGCGCACACACACACACACACACACACACACTCTCTCTCTCTCTCTCTCTCTCTCTCTCTCTCTCTCTCTCTCTCTCTCTCTCTCTCTCTCTTTCTCTCTCTCTCGCAGATGCTGAAACCGTCACGTGAAGTCAGTGGATGGTTTGGACGTGCTGATGTGCTCTGTTTGATTCGCAATTTCTTAAAGGCTGTGGGCTCTTTCCGTCGCGTCCATGTTGAATGAATATATTGCAGGGAGTGAAGAGCAGTAAACTACTACATACTGTCATCTATGCGGTCAAAATATGATTGCGTAGCATTATCTGTAGCAAGATAAATTATACATGACAAACTGAGAGTCAAACTTTATTTAGTCATAACATCCATGTACAGCCCCGTGATAATTAGAGTGGGCTGCCCGTCCAGGAAGAACATTGTGCTAATCTCCAGCCCTGGCCCAGGTGGGTTAAAGATTGTGGTCCGCTAGTGTACTTTATCATTTTGTTTTTGTTACCAACAAATGATATTATTGACTTTAGTAATGAATTTATGGACTTTAGTAATGGATTAGAGAAAGTCAGAAAGGGCGTTTCTAAAACCTATAGCTCGAGGTTCTCTTTAGGCTAAGAAAATTGTTTTGTGGTGCCGGGAATAAAATGAAAAATAAATATTTGTAGTCAAGTGGATAATCGCTTTAAATCAGTAGCATGTAAGATAGTAACCATCAGCACAATTTGCAAGAGTTTCTTCCCAGTGAATCTGTTAGCATGACCATGCTGTTCTGTTATCCATTTTAGCACTGTGTGCTAAATGTTTCCCTCCTATCATCTATCTATCAGTCTATCTATTGCCAGACGCCTAAATCCCATAAGGGGTGGCCACAAAGAAATCGCCTCCATGTCGCCCTGTCCAACGCCATTTCACTGCCCTGCTCCCAGCTCACACACACCCTCTCTCATTTACCTCTCCACTCCATCCCTCCACCTCCTATCATGATTGCTGTTAATTTATGTACCTAACTTCATGTGACTAAAAGCTCGTTTTCGAAAGCTAATTAGATCACTAGACAGGCTAGTACTGGCCCCATGAGCATCTTGACTAGGCAATTTGACCTGATCAGACTGACCCAAAGGGGTTCTGCCTCCAGATATAGACTGGATTAGACCGGTCTTCATTAGTCTTTGTGCACAATACTGCAGAACATTACTGAGCCACAGGCAGAGCAGGGGCCGAACCATGGAGGGATGTTATCAGCTGCGAACTCAAATGTGTACAAAGGATTAATAATACTTGTATTGGAACTTCGCACAGTTGGTGGCCATTAATGATATGGAAACACTGTGTAATGTATACAGGAGGGAGTAGACTGTAACAGAGATCAAACAGGGCAATGCTCCGAGGTTGGATGGAGTGCTGGCGATAGGGAGAGCTTGAGCTTCCGTTTCACCAGCACTGAGGATTAGTTCCTGATCATCCCCCTTTCCTGACTGTATTCAGTGCTTTAGTACACAGGGGGTACGCCAGCATACTCTCCTATACATTTCTTTTTATCTGTCTACACTAAACTACAAACGCATTACACATCACTTTTTCTGTTTTAGATTTAAGAATAAATGGCATTCTTTAATAGTCAGCAATATATTTTATACAGTTCAAGCCTTCATCTTCTCTCAATATCACTGGAGTTCCATTTTCGTGAGGCCTTTCACAGACTGACTATTTTATCTCACTTGCAAAATCTGCTTCCAAGAAATTAGATATGCTAAGCCATCTCATGCCTTGTTTACATATGTGCAATAAATGACTCCGTACAGGGGTTTTAATCGTCCCTTTGCGGAGTACAACTCATGCGTGGGATGCCCCCACATACAGCACTTCCAAACAGGGTGGAGCCAGAGGCTTTCATCTCAACTATCCTTTTCTTACTGACTCATTTAACCTCCCTCCTTTCTCTCTCTCTCTCTCTCTCTCTCTCTCTTGCTCTTTCAAGCACGTTCACTCACTTCCTGCCCAGTAAGAAAACAGTTCCCATTAATTTCCATTGCCTTAGTGATGGTAGAACACTGGTATAGGAAGAAAAGTGGATACAAGATAGGATTATGACTCAAAGTAAAGGAGTAATATAGGGAGAAATAGAACAGTTTGATTCATGCAGTTGTTAAAGTTAAACCCAAAACCCAAAATTAGTCGGTACTAGATTAAACTAGTCAAACCCCTGCGTAAAAATGTGCAGTTACTACTACCTACTGAAAAATAATTGCAGTGAAAGGTGCAGGAGAAAACCCAAAGTGTCAGTTTCAGAAAGGTTAAACCTAGCTGTTGCCAAAAAGAAAAAAAATATAGTAGTTTCAGCAGTAGCTTTGTATGACTAAACTAGGTCTAGTAAATCATTGCAGTGAATACAGTTTAAAATGTATTGAATTATATATGAAGCCTGCAGCACTTTGTTGTCCTTGCTAAAACATACTCTGACAGCGTTCTTTGATTTAATAAGAACCATATTTTCACCTTCAGCCCCTACGAAAATTATTGTGTTTGGCGATAATGAAAGATTTTACTAATACAGTTAAATTCCACTGCATATGTTAAAAGAATTAACCTAATATTTTAACTGCAGTTCAAGCGGAATAAAATGTCAGCTGATAAAACCAGAAACAAAAGTTTGTTTTATATATATATATATATATATATATATATATATATATATATATATATATATATATATATATATATATATATATATATATATTGAGCCGTTGAAGGTTTATGTCCAAGTGATGGTTGGGGTTTTTTGCTCACGTAGTGCCACTCAGGGATGAGTGAGGCTGGTCACTCTCATATTAAATGCCAGGACAACTTGCCTTGCCCCGGGCTCCTACGATTCTCATGGGGCAACGTAGGATTGGATGATGGATATATATATATATATATATATATATATATATATATATATATATATATATATATATATATATATATATATATATATATATATACCCATCCATCCATCCATCATACAATCCTACGTTGCTCCATGAGGAGCGTAGGAACCCGGGTCTCTCTCTCTCTCTCTCTCTCTCTCTCTCTCTCTCAAACAACTTCTTTCCTAGTACTTCTATTTTTCATCCAGTTTCTGTTCTTGGTTCAACAGGATGGTCAGCTGAGGTGAAAGATGCCATTTTCTTGGGAACGGCACAGAAATATAATACAGAATAGTCATTCTGACAGTTCACGTGAAATGAGGGCGAACATACCACATCATGCAACAGCCACAGAAACTGAGATCCCTAGCAAGCCATATGTAAATAAACAATCCCACTGCTAATGACAACTACATTAGTTGTCAAACACCGTAATGGTCATGACACTTTCGCAACTCTCCTTGGTGAACTAAATATACAATCACGTTACTCTGCTTGTTTTATGCTGTATGGTAATTATGTCTTATTGCTATTCAATGGTCTCCTAAAAGAAGTCAATTTGATCTACCAAGTGCTTTCCACTTTAACTGTCAAACCATCCAGTTTTCATTGATGGTAGGTAATCACCAGGAACTCTTGGTTCCCTCAAACAACCAGTTGTTGAAAGTAGCTTTGACTGAGGTGTTTAGCTGAAAACTATGTTTAATAACACCGCGGTTCTGCATTTCGGGTTTTTCCCAGCCTCCTTTTCTACAACTACTTTTGCGTGAGTAATACTAGTTGTAAATTAAAACATGGGTAACTTCTGGTTTTGTGGAGAATAAGGTAGTTTTGAATAACTTCGTGTTATCTATATAGCTCTCTATTGCTGTTTTTCTTTCTTCTGCTCTTTCATGGTATTGTGCCCAGATTCCTCACTAGCTCATTTCTGGTCTGCTAGGCGGTCTGCCATCCTTCCTGCCGCCTGGTCTGCAATCATTCCAGCCACCTGCTTTGACACCGTGCTCTTCTGCATGCTTTCATCCACGTCTACTTGCCTTCCTGCCTCCCTCCACGACAACATGATCTGTTTACACCGCCAACATTTGTTGTCGTCTGGCTGACAGTTATCGTCTCCTTTCATTAACCACGCTTCTCTATCTTCTTGAATTGTTTTACCTTGCACTGCCCTTCATGGATGCGGGGATGCGGGTTCAGTACACATTGCAGGACATAGTGTAGATGGGTAGCTTCAACGTACTGCCCCCCCTTATGAAGGACGATGAAGGTCGTCGCTAATCTATTGTCAACGTTGAGTAATTGTAGGGCGTCTACAGACCCTCTCACAATCAGGAACTGAAAGCGTTGCATTCACTTTAGAAAACATCTCCCCATTCATACAATGCCAGTATGGAATATGGGTAATTCTGGCTAATACTCTCCTGCTGAGGAATCGTGCATTGCTGCAGTGGACCTTATAAGGATTATTTCAGTTACCGTGGTGGTGGATTTTCAATTGAAGATCAACGTCTGGAGAGTCCTTTATTGAGTTATGCCTGATTGAGCTGGTCGAGTGGTTAGAGGAGTCCTCAGTTTGAAGTAACTCAGTTTCGATATACTGGGGCAAAGAACAGTTGAATTATATAAGTTTCGTTAAAAACAGAGTTTACTGATATACCAGAAGGCCCACCGACATGTCATCAAATCACTTCACTAACGCCAAAGTACCAGTCCAAAATTAGAGAGCCGTAGCATGTATTCATTACGGATATTGGGTATTAGTGCAGAAAAGGTGATATGTGCTTCTCTGTGCCTAGTAGGAGGACTCCTGGGCCTCTGGGGATGGGCTCCTATTCCCAGAGTCAAATACATAATTTTTACTCTCTGGGACACACTTGGACAAACATAGAGGTATCCCAGTGTCGGGGATCAGAAGTTACACTGACCATGAATATGCCAAATGGCTGATGCATATGAGGGGCTAATGACGTCACTGACTCTCCACTCAACTTATTCTGTTTTGGTCCTTTGTAAAAATGCTGGATTACGTTACATTAATATCTTTATTCCAGCAGGAATGGTTGTCAGAATGGAAGTTTCAGTTTCAAGATCATTCTTTTCCTGTTATGACAATGTGGACTGTGCGAGGTGAAATATAAAGGGTGGAGGATTAATCACTCCAATACTCCAATGTGAATGTTCCTGGTGGGCTAATGTTTGCAATGTGTTCAGTGTAATATTTGCCGTCATCATTCAGTACGCTTCTAGTCTAGGCAACTTCAAGTCCGCTAAACTGGAATGGATTCCTGGCCAGTGACTTGACCTTTGATTATGGTTATCTATCAAGAAGGCTGCACATACCTAAAAAAAAAAAAAAAAATGGATTGCAGATTGGATGGTTTCCTGCCAGAGTCTGTGGAGTATTTGTTGGGTGCGTTCCTTGATAGTTACACTTGGAATCCAAAGATCAAAGCACGTTGGAAACCGCTACATCTTTCAAACTCTTGTCAGTGTTAATTATATCTCCCTCCCCCATATTCTTTCACTGTATTTCATTCTCATCTTTACTTTTCCTTCACACTGGGCCACCACCCCTGTGGCTGAATGTTAGCATCTCTGACTGCTAAGCTTCCGGCCAATAAGTGTCAAGGTTAGAGTCCTGATCCGAGCAGCTGTCGTCACCAGTCATTTGTCCATCTACTCTTTGAGTTGATTGGTAAAAATGAGTGCCTATTGTAGGGTAAAATCTACGAGAAGTAACTATGGTAACCTGGGTGATGCGGCATAGTTGAATCACATGATAGCAGGCGAATAACCAGCAACAGGATCAGAGACCAAAGTTACAATGATGAGCAGTGTGGCTAAGCGCCTCTTTGCTTCAGCCCCTTCCTTTACCTTGATTCTCCCCGCAGCTCTCTCTCTCTCTCTCTCTCTCTCTCTCTCTCTCTCTCTCTCATAATAATAATAATAATAATAATAATAATAATAATAATAATAATAATAAAATAATAATAATAATAATAACAATAATTCATATCATATTTGTCTAACCGAGTCACTCCGCCTGTTAACTTTTTTTTTTCCATATACCTTACCATCCTTTTTTTTTTTTTTTTTTTATGGCCATCGCCCTGAAGGATTACCATCCTTCTTTATTTACTCACTCTCTCCAGTGCTTTCATTCTCCCTTCTTCCTTCTCGCCTAACTCCCCACCCCCAGTATTCCCTCGCTCTCTCTTTCATTCGCCCTCTTTCCTACCGTCATTCCTCCTGTCCTCCAACTCTTACGTTATTTATGTAATTTCTTTTCCCCTCAGTCTCAAATTTTATTGCTATTTCCCTTCATTCATTCCCCTTCGCTTTCATCCCTCTCCTTCACTGTATTTTTTAAACTAATTTCTCTTCCCATCCTCTTTCTTTTTTCCAAACTTCCCCTACCTTTCTTTCTTTCTTTCTTTTTTTTTTTTTTCGTTCCCTTCTTCCCTACATTCGCCCTTCTTATCCTCCTTCCATCCCTCTTCCCTTGCGTTCCCTAATATTTTTACTTTTTTTTTTTTTTCTGTCCCTCTTCCTTCTTCACGGTATTGTGGCACTGAAGGGAGGATGAATAATGTAGGAACTAAAGCTCTTCAAACTCACACCCTCCCCACTTCTCTCTCTCTCTCTCTCTCTCTCTCTCTCTCTCTCTCTCTCTCGGTGATGTTCTGCATATTTGTGGCTCTCCAATAAGCTGAAAGGGCTAAATCACCTAAAAGTCTACATAGTCCTTATTTTCACCTACTGTATATACTTTCAGTGATCCGAACTACAGTCATTAGCTAGTATGATATATGAAATAGCCTACACTGTATCCTGTGGTAGCTATAGTTACGGCGAGCGACTCTGAGGTTGTCATTATCGTGCCCTGGCAACGTACCCCTCAAGAGTGCGTCCGATTTTATGTATAATATGATACGCAGGTGATTCGTGTCTAATATGTTCGTGTATAATAATATTCATGTATAATATATTCGTGTATAATAATATGATTCGTGTAAAATACGATACGAAATCGGACGCACTGTTCACAGGTAGGTTGCCAGTGTACGATAATGACAACCTCAGAGTTATGTCCGTGACTATAGTAAGTATTATTTAAAATCCACATATCATTGTTATTTATTCCTCTAGCCTCATGATATGACATTTTGGGTAATTTACCACGATGCTATCATGTGAGAGACATTTCGAAAAAGAAACTTAGACCTAACTTTCATTAACCTCTTCAGCTTCACAAGGCTTTCTTATTATGGAAAAAAAAAAAAAAAGTCTAGTTTTAGCAAAAATCAAATGGAGCGAGAAAAGTGGGAAAGAGAGAGGGAAGTCTTTCACTCCTTCACGATGAAGCAGACGAAACACTTGTGACTGCAGACGAAAGAGATCGCTGTCACCCAAAGTCTTCAAGAAACTGGCTCTGTTTCCTGAGGTAACTGATCCATCCTATTTGCAGGAAACGGAGAAAGGATGAAGTTGAGTAACACAACCTCCTTCCCTACCTGGACCTACCAGGTGCTTCACAGTATGGTGGATGACTAAAAGAATGGAAAATCGAAGGGTATGGAATAAGTAAATGCATATGTTAGGGATACGTGGAGTATGTGAATAGTTATGGTAGGGCTACACAATATAAGTAATTTGATATGGTAGGGGTACATAACAAGAGACTGCATATGGTAGGGTTACATGGCGAGGGGAATGCTACTGAGGTGTGTGGGAGAGTGGCTTGTAGAAAGGGGAAGTTGAAAGAAATAGAATAAAAGTATTCATTTCACATATTTTAAAGCCAAACATCACTGGAGTGTCTGGTCCTTTTTCAGGCAAATTAATAGATTCACTGACAAGCCACCCCATAATAGGATCCAGCTAATATCACAGTATCCTTCCACCTTAATATAAACCTTGAAAATGTGCAATGAATATGAAATTTACTGACAATGAGAAGTGAAATTACAAACACACACACACACACACACACACACACACACACACACACACACACACACACACACACACACACACACAAATAGCAGCAAAAGCACGAAACTTACAAGTACATTTTCAGCAGTAACTGCATGGTCATCATAGACTATAAAATCTCAGGGCTCAAGACCGCGGTGGAAAGTTCTGTGGACCCCACCTCAGTTTGGTCGTTTAATGCAAGTGAAAATGGATAATAATTATCTCAGTGAACTAGTAGCTTTATTGTAACCTGCGGAGCTGTAACAAACTTTGACATTACATCATGTTACAAGACATAAACCACAACTGTGAGAAAATAAAAACTAGAAAACACTCAGACAGCGCATACCTCCATGAATGGCAGTGCAGGGTCTGGATCCGACCCAAAACTGAATCAATTCTTTCTTGGCATATGACTCACCCTTACACAAAATTTCACGGAATTTCACTGAGAACTTTTGGAGATATTGTGTTGACAAACAAACAAACAGGTTACATAGGTAAATACATAACCTCCTCCAACTTCGTTGGCGGATGTAGTAAATCCTATTCCTGTGAAGGGATACAATACAATCTACTGCTGTGAGAGAACCAAAATATTGTATATCCCGTTGTCGTGAAAGTTATGCTGTTTTCCCCTCTCACGGCCTGTACTCGTACTTTACCGCCGGCCATGTGGCAGAAAAACAGGTGTGACGTGAAAGAAAAATAGCCTCTTACTCGATCTGGACCACTGTGAAAATTCTGTGGTATGTTATATGTACATGCTGGATAGGACGAAGCAACTCAAGACTCGTATATAATACTCTCATCAGCTTAGGAGGCTCTTTAACAACCGTTCCCTAATATATTATTCATGTACGAGTATTTGGCTGGGTACATAGTCTTCCATTCAGGCCATCATTCTCCCACCGAGGTGAAGGTCCGGTCAGTGGCCTCCAAATGAACCGATGCTGAAACAGATATAAAATACAGTTTCTTCTTTTGTTGTTATATCGATAATTTGAAAAATTCATTAACAGGGAACATAATATTAATGGCTAATATGCAAAATATATGACAAAGGCGGTACAGAATCTACGATACCTGGAATTCGCGGCCTGGATAAACAATCACAGTCTCATTTTGTTCTGGAAATACGGAACACCTCTTGCCAAGCGATATGTATTTTTTTTTTTTAAGTTCACTTTTTTAATATCCCCCTCGTATTTACCGATGCAAACTACATCGACACTAAAAAGACATATATCGTATGCAAGAGAATACCAAGGTGTAATAGAAGAGGGCTGCGATGTCTCCTTTACCGATGAGAATACGGCTCATTGAGATGAATGATTCAAAGAATACCAAGTATAGACTTCGAGGAGCAAAGTGACATATTGCTGCTCTGACTGTCATTTTTTTTAAAATGAATTTTAATCACTCATTACGAGAGGTCGCCCCTTGGCTTACTAAAATCCTCTACCTTAAGTGTGACTGAAGTGTAAGACTTCTTTCATACTGGATTACTTAGAGTCTCCAACAGCTTAAGTCAGGTCCATATAAAAGGATATAAAACAGTGTACTACTGTTACAAGATACCAGATATAGTTTCTAATCGACAGGAGGCTAGATTTATTTCTAGTTGGTATTAGGCTACTTTCTTTCCCGTCGACGCGAAGGTAGTTTCAGTTTACAGTTGACATGAGTTTAGAATTACTTTGAAGTCGATATTAGTTTAAGTATATGTCCAAGTCGAAGTGAGGCTTAGTTTAGTCTTTCGTCGACATGAGCTTAAATTTATTGTCCAGCCAATTATTTCTGTAAAATGAGCAAATGGGTACGTTAACCGTTAATGTATACAACAGCCGGTTTCAGCCAGCTGTATATGGGTAAGTGGAAACTTCTGGTATATTATCCTTTGATTATAGCGTAGAATGAACACCTTCAATTTCGACCCCACAGCAACCAGTCTGGTTTGGATCATTAAATCATTCCTGCTTTCCTGGATACTCCCTTTTTCATATTACTTTTGATACACTAAACAATAAGTAAACTTAGCATCTTTACTGAGGTGTGGTACGAAGCCTTCTGTCTAATAAGGTTCACGTAAACACAGTTTTAAATGTTAATGGATGGCCGGTTACGTGGTGTGTGCAGTTGCAATGAGTTTTCGACACAAACACACGAGGAGATAATTACCACAATTCCTTCCACCTAATCAAGCTTCATTTCCCATTTTGTAATGTTTGTGCTTAGAGTCAAAGCACATTTCACGATGAAATGAGGTCCTCATCATAGAATGAAGACGACAGGCAAAAACTGATGAAATACACCAAACTATTATGCACACAATTAATATCAACTGATTTCTAACACGGCACTTGCAGTTTTCATTGACTAAAACGCAATTCACATCTTCCTAACACACTCATATTTATAACACTGCAGGCACCATGACTCATTTTCAGCTGAATAAAATATGTCTTTGGACGCTATAAAGCTGAGTTTCTGAACATTTTTTTTTCTCATGGCCCCCTTCTGAGCCTCATTTACCCCCTGTGGCATCCTCATTGCAGACGGTACTTTACCGTCTGCAGTGTATATTGATCTGAGCTATACCACATCAAGAGAAAGTGTTTCAAGTATCTCAAAAAATTTTTAGATATACGCATACATAACTGTCCAGTAACAAGCAAAATTCTCGCAGCTTACGGTCTTCTAACAATATATTTTAATAATTCATACTTATTTTTAAGTAGGAAACAAATCTCTATAAAGGTAAAAATGTACAGTAGCAGTAAAAAGGTCTGTAACAGTAATATTCAAATAATCGTTTAAGGTCCAAAGAAACTTCATAATGACATATAAATGTAAAGCAGCCGCATAAGGCCTGCTAACAAAAGATATTCGGGAAAATAAAAAACAAGAATAACATAGCGATTCGAGCCTTTTTCTTATAGACGTACGTTCTTAAGGAAAATTTCATTACTAGATAATTCTCAGTGAGTAACATTTGATTTTCAATAAAAAAATACTGGACAACAAACGAAATATGCCTATTTAGCGATATTACAGAAAACGCCTGAACGCCCCTGATAACTTGCTTACTGCCGAATGAATACAATTTAAAAACCATAAATAGCAGTGGAAGCATAACTGGATCGTTAGAACCTCACTAAGGCTTCGCCCCCAGACCCCTCAATGATTACAACCTACCTCACAGCCAGCATACTAAAGTATAGTATAAGTAAAACTTGCGCCAAAGGTTCGTGCGTTAAGAGCGTTCGTTTATCATGGCGCGTTCGGCAATCGTCACAGGATCATGCGACGGCGAAGGTAGGTGTGATCATAACGCAAATCTTTATATACATCACAGAAGAGATATCCATTAAAATGACACAGGTTAGCAAAATAGCACACGCTGATCAAAACGAAACCCTTCATACTCCGTAAAAAAAAGAAAAAAAGAAAAAAAAAAAAAAAAAGAAACGCGTAGTATAAAGAAACCTCGGATTTAAGAACATTTTTAAAAAACAACATTTTAAAAGCCTACTATATACGCTAAGCTATAAATAGTAACAAAGGATCCTGTCAACACTTCATGACAAAAGGAAATTTTGAAATACCACGTCACTGTCGAACATAACTCATTTTCTAATACCCGTTATTCATGTCTCTGACAGTAGCACTGAGAATGAAATGTAGGGAGGATGAACAATTGATAATACGCAGGGTAAGTTTGTGACCACCTCAGAAATTTACTGTGGTTCCTTGACATTTTTTTTTTCCATGTGGCTCCCGACAAATATGGTGCGGCTCCCTGGGGGTCAAATGGCCCACGCTGACAACCACGCGTACATACTGTAATGCTAGTGTTGTTCCGTTACTCACTTTGAGCTGAAAAAAATCATATGATTTTAGATGGAATTTTTCCGGGCCATGAAACTGTTAACATCACGTACGAGTACTTCAACCTGTACCTTGCAATAAGACTGTTTCACTTACGATACTGTATCATTGTGCCTTGATGACAATGTGTCCATCCTGCTGTGGATAACTTCATAAACATGATGACATCTTTCATATTTCATTAACATTATCGCCACATCACACTATTCAGCTTAGAGGCAACCGTCCTCTCTGAAAAGGTCAGATCTCTCCTTAAGCGCCCTCCCCCTCCTTTCTCTCTCTCTCTCTCTCTCTCTCTCTCTCTCTCTGTCCTTAATTTCCCAAGGGTCGCTTTTGGAGATCTGCCACTAAAAAACACATTGCCGGTGAATCATCTGGTCACTGCCCCTTCACCGTGCGTCCCCAGTCCGCTGAATACCAAATACGTCAGTAACAAGAATAAAGCGTAAAACAATCACCGTACTGGAAGAGTTATGGGAAATCATGATTCATTCTTACCCTTTCCCAGAATTAAATCGTCTGCCATCTGACCGTACTGAAAAGGCTAATAGAGATTATTAAATCCTCCCCTTTCTTTCACCTGAGGTCTTCCAAGATGCACGAGTATCAGGTAAAGCCGTCATCTTACTGAATGCATTAAGGAAACTTGTGTGGTGCCATTTCTCGATCAAAAACCTGTCGTAAGCTGTTGCCTTGTATCCAAGGATATTGAGTGGCAAACCCTCGACAGGTTCAAAGGCCTAAATTATGAGAGATTAACACCGCCTTTGAGCGTTTCATGGCGTCTGCTCCCATCTTTACCTTCATCATACTCACCTATGGTAGAATCTTTTTCAGATGAATTCATCGTTTGGCATCAGGTAGCAGAAACCCAGTAAGGCCACTGCCATATAACCCCCTGCGAGGTATGGGGGCCCGTGGTTAGGATGGCGTGATCCAAAAAAATTTCCACCTTCAGCCCGAAAATATCATTTTCATTGTGTTCTTGATGCAACCGGACTATATGTGATAAAACTTAGGAGAGACTTTTCGGGGTGTAAGGGTTTTACACACACACACACACACACACACACATCTATTTACCGTATATATATATATATATATATATATATATATATATATATATATATATATATATATATATATATATATATATATATATATATAGCCCGGCGCCCTAATCCCGCAAATGGTGGCCGCAGACAAAAAGCCTCCAAGTTGCTCTGTCACCCACCATTTGACTGCCCTCCCCCCAACTCACTCCATTCTTCCACCTCATCCTCGGTCTCTCCCTCCCTCTCCCTCTCTCCACTTCACCTACATACACCCTCTTAGTCACTCTTTCATTCTCCATTCTCTCCACATGTCCAAACCCCTCAATGTATTTCTCCTAATTTTCTCAACCACATCCACATCCACACCACAACGTTCCTTCACTTCTTCATTCGTCAACCTGTCCCTCCATGTCACTCCACATGCTCCTCTCAAGTATGTAACTCATTTCCACTGCTCCCACTCTTGACTTGTTCCCCTGTAGCAAGGTCCACGCCTCGCTTCCATACAACAGAGTAGGGATCACAATACTATCATGCAGTAACTTCTTAACTTCCATGCTCACTCCCGTACATACCTGTATATATATATATATATATATATATATATATATATATATATATATATATATATATATATATATATATATATATATATATATATATATATGCGTACGTGTGAGTGTATACGTGTGTATGTATGTGGAAAATATGTAATATATTTGCATATGTATTTATGTGTGTTCAATAAAATTATATAGTGCAATGTATCCTTGAATAATGCCTTCACTACCAAACTGGAAAAAGAATCGTTGGGTCGGGAATAATGAAATAAAAAAGTCCTCAAGCTGAAGGGGTTAATAATGTCACACGTGGCAGAAGTGTGTAAAGATATCGCCTCAATGAATTAGAGTATTAATATTTCTCTTCAAAATCAGGGCTTGAGTCCAGCCAACATCAACTGCATTTTATATACATCTCAGATTACAGCTACGGATAGTCGCTGATGCACTGTTTAGCGGCACATCCATCTTGCAACAGGTCAGACTATTAGCTAAAGTGTGTTTCCCCCTCCATGTCTAAGTTAACCCAACAGTACAACTGAGGACATGGATGCTGCTTCAACTGCTCTTACCAGGGCGCTCTCCTAATTGGTATATAATCATGTTGAGGTAACAAAAAAAATGTTAAAAATAATGTTAAATAACGTCCTCTCAGAAGAGTATGTGTACAGCCGATACTGGTTAAGTTATTCTGGCACAAGAACAAATTACCAAAACTGTCACGGTATTCAGTGGGTTACTGTCAATCTTCCCTCAGCCCTGTCTGGATACCTAGTTACCAACTGGGATCCCAGTAGAAGAAGATAATATTGGTGATGATGAAACAGAATTAGGCTCATATGAAAGCTTATCGACCACACGAAGGTCATGAAGGCAGACAATCAGTTTTAGCCAAGTACACATCTTGTCTATGAATACTATTGTCAAAGGCTGATGTGACATTCAAATCCCCAGTCACACTGGTGGATTTACAGGGACAGGAAGGACATAAACCTTTGAACTATTCTTTAGTGTCTTTGCATATGACTACCCAAGCTTCCATTCCTTTTTCTCCTACTCTCGCCACGTCGTCGTTTGTTTGTCTTTTATTCTCAGCTTAGGTATTTTTTAAATATTTATAGCTTTGGACAAAGACCTGAGCAGCTAGTTCTCAAAGGCGCGGCAATCCTACTACATTTCACACATCTTCATATGTCACCTCTTTGGCGCCAATACCTACCCTCCTTATTGAACACATGCTAGAGATGTCTCATTCTAGAAGGAGTTTATGTTTTTTTTTTTTTTTTTTTTTCCAGATGTCGGTAGCTTGTGCATGAAATCCGTAGTATGTTTTAACGATACTGAAATTGTGAAACTTCCCTGTTCCAGAGAGGGATCGAACTCGCTTCGTATCAAAAAGGGAAAAAAAAACTTCTTTTACCACATGACCACCATTTGACCGCCATGTTTCCCTCCTCCCTGTCTGTAAGTCTGGAACAAAATGAAAACCATTATTCAGTGTCTGTTGTCGTAATTCACTCCCTAAAGCTGGTTTTCCAGTTGTCGACCTGCGCTACTGTTTGTTGGTTTCCTGATTTTCATTGTATCCTTGTTTAACTGAGCCCTCACTGGTCTATCTCACACTGACGCTCTGTGTGTGTGTGTGTGTGTGTGTGTGTGTGTGTGTGTGTGTGTGTGTGTATGTGTGTGAGTGTTCCGACCATGCGCCTCAAATTCCCTCAATCCTCGTGGTTTCAATGAGAAAGCGTGTTACGGGAAGTGAGATGCTCCTTTATTCATCCAGGAAACACACACACACACACACACACACACACACACAGATTGTGTTACCAAAGAGGTGGTGTGAACCTTATGTTAACAGTCCTGCTGCACTGGGAAACGATGAGACGGTTGTAAAGAGATAAGAACTTGGATACGGTAAGACTGAAAAATGTAAGTGGCTAGGGAATGTGCAGACGAAAGGGTGTGGATAAGGTTTGCCAGAGAGTTAAATTACGGCTAGTATATTGAAGGAAAGGTGAAATGAATGGAGGATGGAAGGGTGGATGGCGGCTAGGACAGGAAAGGAATGATGAAAGATAGGGAGAATGAAGGGTTGGATGGAGGCTGACAGTGATGAAACTTTGGAAGGTAGGGAGGATGGAAGGTTGAAGGGCGTTTAGTGCTCAGAAAGAAAGCAGGAAGTTTGCATGGAACCAGCAGGGAGGTGAGGCGGCGTAAATGAGAATAGAAGACTGGAAGTTGTGTTGGGGAAGGGAAAATGGATAAATGGGAGTTTAGTTGTGAAATCTGGAGGAAAGAAAGGTTGGTTGGTATTTAGTAGGGGAGGGCTGGATGGAAGCTTGGATTGGTTAACGTTGGGGAGACATAAGACAACGAAAGAACTAAGAGATGAGAGACTGATTAAGGATTAGGGTGGGTGAACGGAAGATTAAGTAAAGCTGGCGAGGATAGAGGTGAAAATTCGAGCAAGGGCTGGGAAGAAGAGACAAGAATGAGTTGTCGCAGGGATGGGTGGATGTGTGATGGGGACTGAGTTTGAAAGAGATAGAAACTGGAGATGATGGAAGTTTAGAGAGATGAATTTTATTTCTACTGCATTGAGGATGAAAATGTGTGGCAGCTGTGGAGTGGGGCTAAATTTTCAGTTGCTTCTATATTTTTGTGCAATTCATTGTTGACTGTCCTGTAGTCCTTTTTCTTTAATCTGATCTGGGAGTTAAAGATGAAACTGCTTTGGATTCATCATCATCATCATAATTTTTCTCGCTCTGACAGATGGGGTAGATAGCATTCAGTGAAGTTTACTGAAATTTCTGATATGTTAAGGTGACAGAAAGTAAATTTTCTCATGGTATATGACTCTTACTTAAAATAAAAAACACCTGAATCGCTCAGTCAATTTAAAATTACTAGAAACCATGCAAAAACCGTAATAGATGTCGCTAAATCAAACTTTCTTGACAACCAAGCATCCATATTATTAAACAATCCTAATGACAATGGAATGTTCTGGTCAACACTCAGTTCTTTCAATAATAACTTTAACAAGTCATTACCCATTCCTCCAATAAAATCTTGATATAGTAACATTGCAAATGACCCGCATGGTAAAGTGAACATCCTTGCCAACACATTTGCCAGTAATTCTAATTAAGAGTAAATCAAAGTCAGCCAGGAAGTTCCTGTACTAGAACTCGACTCCAGAAATTGCTCCACTTAAGATGCACACATGATATGTAAAATCCATCCTAGACAATTTACCCACTAACAAAGCTCCAGATCCAGATGGAATTCCACCAATTGTTTTTCAAAAGTGTTCTGCTAAACTTTCTCCTATTCTAGGCCAGTTATTCAGACTATGCATACGTACTTCTTCATTCCCAGATTCTTGGAAAGAAGCCAATACCCACCCAGTTCCAAAGAGAGGAAGTTCCTCTGATCCCTCTGATTACAGACCAATAGCTATCACTTTTTCTCTTGGTATACTACTTGAGAGTTAATTAGTAAGCACATAGTTAAACATCTTGAATCTAACAACTTAGTGATTGACAGTATGGTTTTCGTCATGAAAAATCCGCTATTGATATACTCAGCCTCCTGTCTCATACTATCCATCAGTCAATTGACCAGCATGGAGAAACTCATGCAGTAGCTCTTGATATTTCTAAAACTTTTGACAGAGAGTGGCACTGTTCCATGCTATCCAAATTCCCTTGTTATGCCCTAACGTCTTTTGTTCCTTTGATTTCCTCATATCTCAGCAACAGAAAAATAAGAGATAAAGTAGGTAATGTATATTCTAATTTCCACTCAGTTAAAGCCAGTGTGCCACTGGGACCAGTTCTGGCTCCATCCCTGTTCCTATCTATCTATCTATTGCCAGACGCCTCAATCCCGTTCGGGGTGGCCACAAACAAATCGCCTCCACCTCGCCCTGTCCCCCGCCATTTCACTGCCCCACTCCCAACTCACATCCCTCTCTCTCATATACCTCTCCACACCATCCCTCTATCTCATCCTCGGCCTCCCCCTCCCTCTTCCCCCCTCCATCTCACTCACATACACTCTCTTCGTCAGTCTTTCACCCTTCATCCTCTCCACATGGCCAAACCACTTCAGTGTAATCCTCCTAACGCTTCCTATCACATCCACATCCACACCACAACGCTCCCTTATATCCTCATTTGTCAGCCTGTCTCTCCATGTGACTCCAAAGGCTCCTCTTAAATAAATCATTTTCACTGCTCTCACTCTTGATTTGTGTCCATCCAACAACGTCCAAGCTCCACTTCCATACGTTAGAGTTGGTATCACAATATTGTCATGTAGTAACTTTTTCACTTCCATGCTCACTTCCCTGCTTCTTATCACTGCTTTCAAGGAACCAGCAACCTTTCTTCCCTGATGTACCCTTTCAAGCACTTCACCCTGCAAATCTTCATCCTTACTCATCACACTACCCAAGAACTTAAACGTACTCACATTTTCCAATTCCTCACCATCCAACCTCGCTGTACATTCACTGACTTCACCTCTCTCAAAGACAATAACTTTACTCTTCCCTACATTCACCTTTAGATTCCGTTTCTTACACACTCTCCCAAACTCATCCACCAAGCCATGCAGCTCTCCTTCGTCTTCACTCAACAACACAGTATCATCTGCAAACAACAGTACAGGGAGTGTCCAAACACTACCCTCTCTCACCAGGGCCACTCCAGCATCCACTACCCTACCTTGTACCTCTTTTATTACCCCATCCATGTACAGATTGAACAACCATGGAGACATGACACATCCCTGTTTCAACTCAACCTTCAAAGAGAAAAATTCACTCAGTTCACCATCCACACGCACTGCAGCCTTCGCACCATCATACATACTCTTCACAGCATTCAATAACATCCCATCTACTCCATATATTCTTAACACTTTCCACAATCCTTGTCTATCCACCCTGTCATATGGTTTCTCCAAATCCATGAAAGCTGCATACAACTTCTTTCCATTCTCTAGAAACTTTTCCACTAAAGATCTAAGAATGAATATCTGATGTACACAACCTCTTCCCTTCCTAAAGCCTCCCTGTTCTTCTCCAACTAATTCCTCTGTTGTTTCTCTAACTCTGTCAATAAGTATCCTACCATACACTTTTCCTAATATACTAAGAAGACAGATGCCCCTATGATTACCACACACTTCTTTTTCCCCTTTTCCTTTGTACAAGGTAATAATTATACCTGACTTCCAATCCTCCGGGACTCTACCTTCCTCCCAGGCAAGTCTGCACATTTTCCACATCCATTCTACTACTATCTCTCCCCCATACTTCAGCATTTCACCACACACTCCATCAATTCCTGGGGCTTTCCCCAATTTAACTTTCTTCATTGCTTCCACAACTTCTATCCCACTGATTTCTTCCTGTTTTCTCACCTCCCTCATCCTCCCAGCCATTCCCCAGCCACTAATTCTCTCCATCTGCTCACTTTTTCTCCCTTCTCCACTAGTAATCTACCATTTTCATCTTTCACTCTCCTGCTAACTTCACTTCCATCCTGCCTTACTCTTTTCACCTCTTTCCAGAACATTTTCTTACAGTCCCTCCATTTTACACTCAAGTTCCTTCCAAATTCCTCATCCGCTCTCTTCTTACTCTCTCTTACTAATCTTTTCACCTCTCTCTTTCTTTCTACAAATAACTCTCTCTTCCGCCTCTCAACTTCTGTAGGACTACATATTATATTTACAAATCATGATAGATAGATAGATAAATAGATAGATAGACAGCCCTCTGCGAGCCTGGGAAAAGGAAATGAGGTTTGCAAGCTCACGAGAGGACTGCTGACAGCTAACTGCATCATCTCCTTACTGGCCGCTGTCGTCAGCTTTCCTCAGTGTAACTTGCAAACCACGCCCCTATTTCTCATCCATTCATTGTATGCTTTCTTCTTTTGTGCCACAACCTGTCTCACCTCTTCATTCCACCACACTGTTCCTTGCACACCCCTCCGTCTTCTCTTCCTCCCACACACCACATCACATGCTGCACATATTTCTTCTGTAAATATCCTCCACCCACTTTCCACGTCCCCCATCTGCTCCAATTCATATTTTCCCAATCGTTCCTCCGCTTCTCTCTTATACTCTGCCTTTTTCTCATCCTCTTGTAACCTTTCCACTCTCCTTACAAATACTTCTTCTTCCCGTCCTTCCCTTCTTCTATTTCTCCATCCTAAATGGACCTTGATTCTGGCCACCACCAAGTAGTGGTCAGAAAGTCCACTCCCCCATCCTCTATAAGCTCTTGCATCCATTAAACATTTTCGCATCCTTTCATCCACACACACATAATCAATCATTGCCTTCCTTTCATTCAGTTCACCACCCACCCTTCTCATCACTCGCCATGTATACCTGTGGATCATTTTGTGCCTGAAGAGGGTATTGGCTATCACCAACCCCCTCCCGGCACAAATCTCTACTAAAGCACTGCCATTCTCATCTATCTCAGCAGGCACACCCCACTCACCAACTATTCCATCCACCTTCACATTCCCTACTTTACCATTCATATCGCCAATCAAAAACACTCTCTCATTCCTTCCAAACTTTTCCATGCACACTTCCACATTTGTCCAGAACTCTTCTCTCACTCTGCTTGCACGATCTTGCATTGGCGCATACACACACACACACAATCGCCCACATTTGTATTCCAATCTTCAATCTTACCCACACAATCCTTGACCCAACTGACCCATACTCTCTTATGCTCTTCTTCCATCTTTTACTCACAACTATACATACTCCTTTTTTTGCCCTCTCATTCTCACCTACTCCTGTACATATACCCCATCCATACTTCCATTCTCTCACACTCTCACCTCTCCATTTCGTTTCAGTTATTCTGCATACATCAACTTTCGCACCCTCAAGCACCTGGACAATCTCTCTCTCTTTCACCTCATCATTCGCTCCCCTTACATTCCAAGTTCCAATTACCATGTCCTTTGTCCGGTCCTTGGTCGTCATCTTTTGGTCAGTCCTTGTCCGAGGCTTATTGTTTATCTTTTTAGTTAGTTGTTTTCCTGGCAGAGACACTAACCCTCCGCCAACCCTTTTAGTCTCCTTTTACGACAAGCAGGGATACTGGTGGAGTATTCTTGAAAAAAACCCTACCCCCAGGGGGGTTGGTCTATTCCTAAGCCATATTAATGATCTGTTACTGCCACCGATAATCCCATCTATCATATGCAGATGACTCAATACTTCACATCATTCACACTAAACACCCACTCGCAATGTTCAGTATCCCTAACTCATAATTCAATACAGCCATTTCCATAAATCAAGACTTATCTAAGACCAATGAATGGGGAAAAAATAACCTTGTCTCATTTAACACTATTAAAATCAAATATATACAATTCACTAAACGATAGATATTGCCTGATTTCTATGTTACCTTCAATGCCACTAATATTCCTATCTCTATAAGTATTGAAATTCGCTGTGTTTCATTTAACAATACCCTCAGCTGGACCTCTCATGTTAGATCACTTACTAAAACTGCTTCAAATAAACTTGGATTATTGTACAGAGTCCATAACGTCTTCACTGACGAGCAGCTAGCTATTATTTACAAGAGTCATGTGCACTCTCAGCTAGAAAATTGGTCACTCTTGTGGAATGAATGTGGAGAGGTGTTACTAACACAAATAGACAAAATTCGGAATAAGGCTGTTAGAATTTTTAATAACCCATCTATTACAACTGAACTACCTCCCCTTCAAGTAAGAAGGAATGTTGCCTTCCTTGCATTATTTTATAGACACTTCAATGGCAAATGCTCAGACGAAATTGGAACTATGTGCCACCTCTCCATGCTTTTCCCTGCTACACGGGCATCTGGTAACACTCATGACTGGACTCACTCTGCCATGTTGCAGAAATTCCGCCTATCAGAATCCTTCTATTTTCCGAACTGCATCTCTTGGGAACTCGCTTCTCCAGGGTGGTTTCCTCCCAGACTTCAACCTATGGCTGTTCAAGTCCAACTGATACAGATTTTTTATGAATGGAGGACACCTGTAATCTGGTGTATGGATTATCATTTTAATTTCATTTGTTTTTCCTTCCTCTGTTCTATTTTTTTTTTGTTTCCATTACACATGGTGTCATAGAATGGTGTCTTACAGGTGGGTATGGGGGATAACTTCAACCTGTAGTCTGCCTGGTTCACACCCATATGAAAATGGGCAACATCAACTACTACTACTTTATATGAGGATCTGACTTGCCCTTTTCTCTGCCTATCTGACTTTTATCAGCTCATAATATATCTTCTGCTATTCCATTACCGTTTACCTGCAGAGAGAGAGAGAGAGAGAGAGAGAGAGAGAGAGAGAATGTCGAAAGTACGTAGGACTTAACCTATGAAAAACTTAACATCCTCGTTCGGATGTTTGCCAGAAATTCTAGGTTAAAGGAAATCAATCAGCCTGAAAGTTCCTCTACCATAAAGTGCCATTCCCGAAACTGCTTCTTTAAAGATAAATCTATCTATCTACTGTGCATACCTAGGCTGCTTCCCCTAAAGAAAGGGAGGTATCTGAGACAGGACGACACACTCCCAAATATCTTAGCCCCAAGGGAAGAAGGGACAGATCCTCACCACACCACACCGCACAAGAGTCAACTGCGCAGTGTAATCGGCGACATAAGCAGCAGGGCCCGACAGCAGGGCTGATTTACCCCTGCCTCATCATAGTCGACCCATCCCCTTACCCGCACCTAACCTGATCAACTGATCAGACCAAATGCGAGGGAATATCCACTCGGGGCCATGTCATCATTCATTCATTCAGTTTCTCTCCAATCATTCCTATCATGCGCAGCCACTCTTCCTTGCTCAAAAACATCCCTCTCACATGCAACACTCTCTTCACACTGTCGATCCATCCTATTCGTGGTCTTCCTCTCAGCCTTACGCCTCTCACGTCCGATCCAGTTATCCTTTTTACCATTCGCTCATCATCCATTCTCTCCATATGCCCAAACCATCGCAACACTCTCTGCACAATTCGATCTGCCATCTCCCACATAACTCCAGTTCTTCTTCGGACGTCATCGTTTCTTACTCGATCCATAATTGTCACTCCACACATACTCCTCAGACACCTCATCTCTATTACATTCAAACTTTTCCTTTCTGCTACACCCATATTCCATGTTTCAGCCCCATATAACGCAGTCGGTACCACTACATCCTCACACAGCCTTCTCTTTATATCCATTCTAAGCGAACAAAGTCTAAACACTTTTTTCATTCCTTCCAGCACCATTCCGACTTAATAATTCTGAACTTCACTTCTACATCTATTCTTCCATCCACAGCAACATGTGACCCCAAATACTTAAAACACTCTGCCTCCTCAAGCAGCTCACCATTCAATACTATATTCATCCTCCTACCATCTACCTATCTCGTACGCTTCATCACTTTACTCTTATTCTCATTTACTCTCAATTTTCTCATTTCACACACCTTTCCAAACTCCTCTACCAACTGTCTCAATCTCTCCTCCGAATCAGATGTAAAATCAGTCATAGATTATTTACTTACCAACAAAGCTCCAGGGTCATATGAAATTCCCTCCACAGTTTTTTAAAAAGTGTTCCCAGAACTTGCACCTGTTCTGGCAAAATTATTCGGACTATTCATTCATACGTTTTCATTCCCTAATTCTTGGAAAGAAGCCAATATCCATCCTGTTCCAAAGAAAGGAAATTCTTCTGATCAATCTGATTACAGACCCATAAGTATGAAATTACATTTAGACTGTCAATACTGAGAACACGGTTAAGTCCAACAGCTTAATCAATGACAGTCAAAATGGTTTTCGCGATGAAAAATCCACTGTTGACATATTCAGTCTTATTGCTCTTGGGAGAGATCAATCAATTGATCAATATGGAGTAACCCATGCAGTAGCCCTTAAAAATTCTGAAACATTCTTCAGAGTGTGGTGCCATCCCTGTTATCCAGATTGTTACTATTGCTTTTCATCTTTTGTTTCACTCATCTGCTCATATCTAAGCCATAGAAAGATAAGGGTAAAGTTAGGTGATGTATATGCAAATTTCCATTCAGTTAAAGCCGGTGTGCCACATGGATCAGTCCTGGCTCCAACTCTGTTTCTCATTTATATTCATGATTTCTCGTCTGTCACCCATAATCACATTCATTCATATGCAGACTACTCAACACTTCACAGCTCCTGCACAATTTAAACAACCCATGCACAAAATCTGATATCTTTAGCTCCCAGCTTAGCACGGTAGTCTCCTTAAATTAAGACATCAATGACGACTGATTGGGGAAGGAGAATATTCTCAATTAATACTACGGAAATCAAATACATCCGGCTTACTAGTACAGATATAGTCCTGATTCCTATATTATTTCAATCCAACCTTTATTCCTCTCTCTAACACTGCTGTAATTCACAGTGTTTCGCTTAACTGTACCCTCAGTTGGACCTCTCATGTTAGATCACTAGTTTAAAACGTCTTAAAGAAAACTTGATTTTGTACAAAGTTCGTAACCTCTTTACTGGTGAGCAAGTCATGTGCGCTGTCAGCTCAGATATTGCTAACGCTGGTTGAGTGGATATGAGGTGGTGCTCAAAAAGTGGACACAATTCAGATCTAAGCTATAAGAATAGTTAATATCCATGAACTACCCCTTCAAGTAAGAAGGAATGTTGCCTCCCCTGTATTATTTTACATATATTTCTGAGGCAAATGTTCAGATGAAGCATCATCCATTGTGCCATCTCGCCACGCATTCTCCTGTGCTACACGAGCATCCCGTAGCGCTCATGACTTTACCGTCACACAACCGCATTGCTGAAATTCTGCCTATCAAAATTCTCTGGTTCCCCAAACCGCTTCTCTTTGGCAGTCGTTTCCCCCGATTAGTTTCACCCCAAACTTAACGTACAGCAATGAAAGACCAACTGTTATAGACTTTTTTTTTTTTTTTTAATAAAAATGACGAAGAACTGCACTCTGGTGGATGGAATTCTCTTATTTGTTTTTCCTTCATCTGTTCATCTTAACAAAAAAAAAAAAAAAAAAAAAAAAAAAAAAAAGAATGTGTGGAAAAGCAACAAAACATTAGAACAATCTATATGATATGGTGTATGAAGATTATAAACGAACTGGGATGAAACAGTGCAAAGATCATGATAAGAAACTATCAGCTTTTAGTAATAGGTGTTATTTCTAATATCATTATGCAGCTACGAGGTGCAGGGGCCAGAGGCTAGGTCACTACAGTCCACAGCATTTATTGAGGGTGCTCAGCCTACGCCCACGGTGACATTACATGTGAAAATGAAATATCTCTTAGTGACTGGAGTCGAAGTAGCCACGACACCTGACCTTCTGACCTTTAATCCGACTAACGCCTATAGCACAAGCAGAATGAAATGATATCATTGGTTCAAATTTTCGTAGCACTCAGAATTACCATTGCCTGCTACTGATCCCTTCACTAAAATGACTCCGTCTCCTTGCACATTTCCCACCAACACAATATTATGTTCAGCCTCAACAAACTTCTTATATTTAATGAAGTTCATTGCGTTCTGTATGGTGATAACTTTTTCACCTTAATCTGGCTGCCACTTGATTAGGAATGGCGTCTTGTAATGTGACCGGAAAAAAAATTCGCTTAATATAATCATCACATTATAAGAATGAATCATATGAGAAGACATCTTACTTACATGACGCTTTTTTTTTTTATCTGGGGATATCTCAAGGAGCGGCCGGGTCAGTCAGTCACAACCTAAGGATTCTCACATGGAAGATGCTTCACTTCAGCGAAGCCCCATGTGACTCCGCATCTGTACAGGATTTCTGTGCTTTTTATAGTACTATTACGATCAACAGATGATTTGGTCCAGTTGAAAGTAAACCTCCCAGGGTGAAGGAGTTAGTATGATCAACAAGGACAATGAAGAGGCCAAATATTTGCCACTGAGTTTTATTACAGTAATTGAATACAAATATGTATCATACAAATTTACACAAAATACAAAAATATGTACTGTCTATTTACATTATGCATATAGATATCAAGACACACACACACACACACACACACACACACACACACACACACACACACACACACACACACACACACTGGATCAGCAGGAGCTGCATCAGCACCATCATCATAATAATTTTCCATGTTTGTATGGGATGGGAAGACGTACAGAAAAATCTCTGTAACATATACAGTAGGTTCATAAGAAGCCATTAAACATGACAGTAAAAATGCTTTTGTTAACTGCAAACTTGATGATACTGGTCTAGAGCGATGTTACTCTAAGCATTTGGGTAAGTCTGGTTAGTTTTCATTCTGTTTACTTTAGTGTGTGGTATAGGAAGTAGTACATACGTATTGGATGATATGGACCCATATGGGACTTTGCTAGAATGAAACACTATGCATGTGAAAGTCCATCTGGAGCTAAAATGAAATGCTGTATGGAATATCCTGTGTGTGAAAATCATTGGACGTGACTGACTAACCGGGCCGCTAATGCATCTAAAAATAAATTATGGCCTTCAAAGGGTTCAATTATTATGGAGTAAGCAAGATGCTGCTGTTGACTGTACATCGTTTTTCTCGGAGGCATAATCAACTCAGTACCATCGCCTCTCTTTTTGCACTTTACATTCTGAAACACAGACATTTTGTAATGTTGTGCTCGGTGTTCCATTTCATTAACAGCATGCCACTCTCTTTTCTATCACTCATATTCTGAACATGGACAAGAAATATTGAAACGGGCAGAAAAATCGCTCAGGCCAAGTATAAGGAAACTTAAGGGTAACAATACTTTGTTCTTGACCATAACACTTGTCTGAGCCCGGGTGTCACTTGCTGCAAGAATTGTACCACGAATATATATATATATATATATATATATATATATATATATATATATATATATATATATATATATATATATATATATATATATATATATATATATATACGAATATATATATATATATATATATATATATATATATATATATATATATATATATAATGAGCTGTTTCGCAGTGAGTAGGCTATGTCCTTTATTTATTTAATAATTTATTGTTAGCTCCACGCGATATATTTCAGATCGGAATAGACTCTTCTTACTTGAGTCATTAGGTGCAGCCTGCATTCGCCCCAGTAATTCAACAGCTCTTTACTTGGTTGATGGAAAGAAAGTGAAGGTAGCTAAAACTGAAATTGAACGTCATCATATTGAAGGGCCTTACAGGAAATCTTGTGGTGCTAATGATAGATATATATATATATATATATATATATATATATATATATATATATATATATATATATATATATATATATATATATATATATATATATATATGTATATGTATGTGTGTGTGTGTGTGTGTGTGTGTGAGGTCCTAATGATATATATAATAATAATAATAATAATAATATATATACCATAATAATCATCGTCCGGACCTCCTTTCCCTCTTAAGGGCAGGGTGAGGAGTAGCAATGTTCAGACAGTCCAAATTTGCCCAATCCAATGGGCCACGCTTCGATAAATTCAACATTTAAGCCCCCGGAATCCTGGCTTTATCTGATATACCATAAATATTTACCACGTTCTGTAGCTTCACATAAACGTATCCAAAAAAAAAATATATATATATATATATATATATATATATATATATATATATATATATATATATATATATATATATATATATATATATATATTTCACACGGGGTTGTATTTGACAGCATAAGTATAATGCTGGAAGTGATGAACTTTGCTTTAAGCTAAATTTTTTAAAGTACGTCATAGCATCTGTATTATGATGATCCGCTTTGTTTGTTGGTTGGTCTGTTACCGTTATAGGCCTACAGCAAAGACGCGCATACAGCGCAAATTTTTGTTAGAGAAAAGTAACGTTAAAATGTTCTAACTTGAAGAATAAAACAGTTTCCAGTACAACTGGGTCACCGGCTCCCGAGTTATTGAATCACTTCTGAAGGTAGGAAGTGACGACATCGAGCGGAGGCCACCGAAGGCGGCCTCTCAGTGTGTTAGTCTAATGTTGGAAGTGTTGTTATCTTACCAAAAAGTTATAATTTTTCAGATATAAGAGTAGGTTGTCTCTGACAGCATTACTCTATTGCTGGTAGTGTTGAACTCTGACCTAAAGTTTGAATTTTTTAGAAGAAAGCTGTACTTCACATGTTAATGTTGGAGGTGTTGAACTCTACCATAAAGCATAAACTTTTCGAAGCTCTGAATAATTAAAACCTTTAGCATGAGGAC
This sequence comes from Coenobita brevimanus, assembly GCF_032717465.1. Taxonomy (NCBI): domain Eukaryota; kingdom Metazoa; phylum Arthropoda; class Malacostraca; order Decapoda; family Coenobitidae; genus Coenobita; species Coenobita brevimanus. The sequence continues at coordinate 23,672,845 of NC_137055.1, forward strand.
GCCATTCACATTTTATGCTTGCTGTACATTGACCATTTCATTCTGCAAGAACACCCTATGGTGATGAAGTTAATGATCGGTATATTTAACATAACCAATCTGTAATGCCTCTCCTAAGTTGAGCCAATTCGTCTGTCGGCAGCAAGAGAAAAATACCGAATAAATTATAGGATTCAAGGGGTTAAGGTTGTATTTCATCTAGTAATTCCCTCATGCTCAGATATTCATCCTGTCTGGTACACAGGCTAATTCAAGCACAGTTGTGTCCAGTATCCCTTTGACATGTTTGGGATGGACACCTGATGAAACCAGATTTCACTTTCTACAACGTGCATGAACATTGCTCGTTAATTTATCAAAATCAATTCATTTATTTATGTATTTATTTATTTACATATTTTTACAGTTTCGAGGGAGTGGAAAAGGAACCGATGAGCGCCACACATCTTTTAAGTACCTCGGCCAACGAAGTTGGACGGATGTAATGTATTGACCTATCTGTTTCTTTGTTTGTGTATAAGATACCTCAAAAACTAAAATATCGAATTTCAATGAAATCTGATGGATAGGTGGCCAGTGTTTTAATGAAGAGTTGACCTGGATCCAGATCCAGATGCATGAATAAAATCATTAACTGAAGTCAGTAGAGGTAAGCGCTCCCTGATATCGTGTAACCGAGGAGATTAAGATCGTAAAATTAACTATGAGAGACCGTAAAAGTATTCGTCTGATAGGAAAGAGGAATTACAGCAGCAAAGCACAAAGTTTAATGATGATGGTGGAGATATTCGCTCTCTGAGTGCATTCTACTTAGGTTCTTATTAGTGGCACATTTTGCCTCCAAATATCAGTCTCTTCTTATCGTAGTGCCAGTAGTCTTCTATGGATATTAGATCAAGACACAGTATATTATTTGACTAAAAACCTTATGCAGGAGAATCATGTAATGCTACATAAATGATTCATGGAGTCCTTTGGAGGGTGTGGATGACCTTCACATTGGCGAGTTTTTTGCTTATGTTGGTTTTCGACTTTTGACAATTGTAATATGTAAATTAGCAATAGCTTATATATGCAAATGATAAGAATGCCTTCTGTGGTAATTAGGCCCTTCTGTCGTAGATACAACAGTCCAATTTCTTTGAACAAATTTCGTTCGTTCACAACTCACCTGAGCTCCCTTGATATTCAAAGTTAGGTTCCATCAACAGGTCCTTTACATCGTCTGCAAACCGTGTCGAAAGCTACTGATTCCTTGCCAGACTATTCAGTAATAATAAAATCGTTAGAATCTCGCTTCATTGGTTTGCAGCTCCAGATATGGCGAGGAATTATGGGCAGGGACCGGACGTTTGAGCATACTGTGAGTTTATCCAGCTTGAAGTACCGTACGCATGACTTGCTTTTGCAGCAGTTAGGAATGAATGACTAACTGATTGGTAGAGTGACTGATCGACTGACTGACTGGGAATGGTGGTTGATGGTGGATTGACTGACTGGTGGAGTGACTGACTGGAGGGTGACTGATTGATGGAGTACCTGACTGGTAGATTGACTTGCTGGTGGAATGTCTGACTGGTGGAATTACTTACTAATGGAGTGACTGACTGGTGAAATGACTGACTGGTGGAGTGACTTACTGGAGAAGTGACTTACTGATGGAGTGACTGACTGGTAGAATGACTGACTGGTGAGGTGACCGATTGATGGAGTGACTAATCGATCGAGTGACCAACTGATGGAGTATGGAGTGAGTAACTGAGTGACCGGAATGATTGCTTCGGTGGCTGACTGGTAGACTGATTTCGGACCTGCCCTTAGCCAGCCAGTGCCAATGTGACAAGGACTGCAGGTACGAGGACAAAGAGAGAAAGTCTGACCTCACACACGCTGCTCTGTATTGCCTGTTGTTGTTCACCTGGGGACAAAATGAGAGTAGATGATGTCAAATAAGAAAAATATGCGTCACACAATCATACAGTTAGTACAGAGATACATTTTATGTTAGGTTACATACGGTTAGGTTTTGTTTAGGCTAGACATATGACTGCGGTCTACAAACTTACACTACCCCTATATTTAGATATTGCATCCCTTGTTCTGCCTCACGCCCAGTGCCTACTCTCATAGTGGCAACCAATGTCAGTAAGTGGTAATGCCAATGAGGGACATTTCTTTGGAGAAACTTTTACTGTTGCAACCAGGCGCGAACGTTCAACCGTATATTTTACAATCCCCTGACGATACCCGTTCGGCCACTCTGTCGATTGAAAACTTGCTCAGCTTAATCTAATTTGAAGCCAGTCTTTCCCAAGGCATTTTTTACGAGCTCTGTCTCTCAGTAGTATGCATTGGCACTACACAGCAAAAATGACGATGTGGCAAAACAGTCCAGCTCAGCTAAAAAAGAAAATGTCAATGGATTGCAAGCATTACAAGCTGCTATATTTAACCCTTCCAGTGCTGTTATCTCATTTGGGTATATTTTCGAGGTTGAAAACTAGGCCACTAATTAAAAAAAAATTATATTGGTATATTTATTAACAGTCCATCCATCCATCCATCCATCATCAATCCTATGTCCCCCCATAAGAAGGATAGGAACTTGTAGCTAGGCAAGTTGGTACTGACATTTAAGATGAGAGTGACCAGCCTCAGTCATCCCTGAGTGGCGTTACGTAAGCAATAAACCCCAACCACTCCTTGGATATAAACCTACACAGGTCAATCCGACTGGAGCACTTTAATTACCCACTAAACCATCAGGCGCTATAAACTGGTGATATGATTATCACCCAGCATAGTAAGTGGTTTCCTGGTGTACAGGAAACCATTTGGCTTGTCACTCAGTGTAGATCAACCCACAGGCAAAAGGAAGGGGAAAGAATGAAGGAAAGACAGAGGAAGGAGTGTTAAGTCACCCGCAGGCAGAAGAAAGAGGAAACATATAGGTAAATATACCTTACCACCTTTCATACCTAAAACAGCATAAGAACTGACCACTGAATAGACAGAGGCTGTCAATCACCCATGAAAAATCCAAGCAGTCACGCTGCTGCCTTACTAACCGTTGAGTACGTGCAGTTTGGCAGTGGCGGGCGTCATGCCGTGTGGGTGGCATGTGAAGGTGCCGGTGTCTGAGGGTCTGGCGTTCTGCATTAGGAGGACGCTGGTGGTGGTCTCTGCCCGCTCCTCCACCACGCTTACACCACCTCGAGGGGACGTGTACCCAATGCTCTGTCAGAAGTAACTTTCTATCTAGTCATGCATATTAATCCCATAGGGGATAGCCTCAATCAAAATACCTCTATGTCACACTGTTCTCTACCATCAGGCTGCCATCCCTCCAACTCACCTCCTCTTTCATGTCTCTCCACCTCATCCCTCCATCTTATCTTCGGCCTCCCCCTCCATATCCAGGCCACCATTCCATTCACATACACTCTCCTAGTCAGCCTCTCATTTTCAGTCATAGCTAATCTGTCTCGGAATATTTTCCTTAACGCTTTTAGTAACATCTACATCAACATCACAATGCCCCTTCATTTTCTCAATTACTAGTCTCTCCATGTAACTCCAAATGCTGTATTCACTTAACTCGATTCTACCTCCTTCACTCTTGACTTGCGTCTTTCCTGGATCGATCAACAGTGGTGTTACCCAGGGTTCAGTCCTATCACCAACTCTCTTCCTTTTATTCATCAATGACCTTCTGAACTGTACATCTAACCTTATCCACTCGTACGCTGATGATTCCACCCTTCACCTTTCCATTCGGTTCCCGCAACGTCTATCTCAGCAGTTACTTCAACAAACAAGGAATGATGCTATGGCACACCTAATGTCTGATTTGGCTTGTATCTCCGACTGGGGTAAAAATAATCTTGTTGTTTTTAATGTATCAAAGACTCAGTTTTTACACCTATCAACCCGACACAATCTTCCACAATAGTACCCAATAATGTTTCATAATATCCAGTTCAATCCTGCTTTATCCTTGAACGTGCTTGGGGTTTCATTCACTCGGGACTTATCTTGGAAAGATCATATTACATCTCTCGTAAAATCTGCTTCCAAGAGATTAGGTGTGCTAAGCCGACTCTGTACCTTCTTTACCCCTGCACAGTTGTTGACTTTATACACGGGTTTTATTCACCCCTGTTTAGAGTACAACTCTCATGTGTGAGGAGGCTCCCCACATACAGCTCTTCTCAGTAGGGTGGAGTCAAAGGATTTTCCTCTCATTAACTCTCCTCCTCTTACTGGCTCCCTTCAACCTCTGTCTCTTTCGCCGCACTGTTGTATCTTTAGCTCTTTTCTATCGCTACTTCGATGGTCACTGCTCCTCTGAACTGTCTGCTTGCATCCCTTCACCTCTACGACGGGTGCGTAGCACCCGTCTAGCAACAAACTCTCATCCTTTTTCTGTCCAACTTTCTAATGCAAGAGTTAGCCGTTACTCCCAGTCCTTCGTTTATGCAACAGTTCATCTCTGGGACTGTCTCCCTCTGTCTGTATTTCCTACTTCCTATGATCTCCAGTCTTTCAAACGCTGTGTGTCCAGGCATCTCGAAATGAACGGATCTTGAATTTGGCTCTCTTTTGTATTGTTTTTGTTTTTTTTCTTGGAAGGAATGGTTTCCAGGCTTCTGGCCTTTGGTTCCTTCTTCCATGCATTAAAAAATAAAACGTCCAAGCTTCACTTCCATACATTAGACAAGGGATCACAATACTGTTTTACAGCAATATTATACCACCATACTCACGCCCCTGTTCTTTATTACTCTTTTCACTGAACCCGCAACCATTCTTCCTTGCTGTACACTTCCATGTAGTTCACTTGAAGCTTCCATTCTGACTCATCACACAACCTAAATACTGTACTTGAAGGGACTCACGTTCCCCATATTCAGACCTTCCAAATCCTTGATACATTCTGTGACTGAATTTCTCTCAAAGACCATGCCATTATACCTAGCTAGCTTCACTTTTGTATTTTTTTTTCTTACGTATATTCCCAACCTCATTCACCAAGCACTGCAACTCCCATTCATCTTATTATAATAATACAGCATCACCAGCATCCTGCAGGACTGGCAGTCTCCAAACCGTATCTTCGCTCAATGATAACGCTCCAACATCCACTGTCCTATCTTTTCGCCAACCATATATATATATATATATATATATATATATATATATATATATATATATATAGAGAGAGAGAGAGAGAGAGAGAGAGAGAGAGAGAGAGAGAGAGAGAGATACATATATATATATATATATATATATATATTTGTGTCTGTGTGTGTCCGACTATGGGGATAGGCTTCACAGCCTGCTTTCAAGGCCCAGTAGCCCTCCTACGTACCGCTCACCTCTACATGTCACCACTTCGGCGCTAACACCCACCGTCCATACTGAATACATGCTAGGGCTGTCTCATACAGGACTGGCGTATTGGTATTAGCGGGGGTACTTTTACAACATGTCGGCGGGTCTTCTGGTAGATCAGTAAAGTCGGATTTTAATGAAATTCAATTCCTTAAACTGTTTCCTGCCCCAGCGGGATTTGAACCCGGGTCCGTTAAGACTACAAGCCACCTCTCTACCGATTAAGCATATACCGTATATATATATATATATATATATATATATATATATATATATATATATATATATATATATATATATATATATATATATATATATATATATATATATATATATATATATATATATATATATATATATATATATATATATATATATGTATATATATATATATATATATATAACCACGGACATATGACATCCTCGTTTCAAGCCATATTGAAAATCTCACTTCACTCTTCACACGCACTGCACCCCAACTGCCCTTATACAAACTCTTGACAGCATTCAGCCATTTCCCAGCTATTCCATACATTTTCAGCACCTTCCACATTTTACCATACACCTTCTCCAGATCCATGAAGGCAGCATACAAATTTTTCCTGTTCCCTAGACACTTTTCCACCAAATATCGCAAAAAGAATATCTGATCTACGCATCCCTCCATTCCTAATAGTTCCTTGTTCTTCTCCAACTAATCTTCTGATTGTCTCCCTATCTCCACTGATAAATTTCCTGCCATATAGCTTTCTCGTTACACTGACAAGATTATTATCACTATGACTGCCAAACACTTCTCTTTCCTCTATTTTTTCTTCTATAGGGAACACTCATACCTAACTTCCAATCTCCTGAAACCCCACTTTCCTCTCAGGCAAATGTACACATCTTCAATCTCGATTATGTCATTAGCTTTCCTTCGTATTTCAACATTTCGGTACACACTCTATCAATTCCTGGGACTTCACCTGTTTTGTTTTTTTGTTTTTTTTCACTGTTTTGGGTACTTCAAAGCAACTAACCTCATCCCATCTCCTTGCCTATGTTGTTCTTCTTCCAACCATTCACCCAACACTTACACTTGCGCTATTTTCGTGTTCAGTGGCCAGTAGTTCCTCTAAATGTTCCCTCAAACTGCTCACTTTTTCTTTCTCCACCAGTATTTTTAGTTTATTTATTTTTTCTTACTTATTTTTCCCCTTCTGCTGTTTCACTCCTCACACTGTCTTACTTTCTTGAGCTTCCTCCAAAACGGCTTTTACAATTCCCCTCATTTTACATTCGAGTTTCTTCCAAACTCCCCATCCTTTTTTTTCTCTCTCTCTCTCTCTCTCTCTCTCTCTCTCACTAGTTTCCTCACCTCTCTTCACTGTACATACAACTCACTTTTCTATTTCTCGACATTCCGCATTCCTCCATGTCCTATCCAGTCACTCTATATGAGCGTTGTTCTCCTCTAGAGCTCGTTCCAACTCTTCACTGCACCACGATGTTCCTTTCACCCCATTTTGTTTTCTCTTCACCACCGTCACTACCTCACATGTTCCACTTTTTTTTTTTTTCTCCTCTACAAATCTTCCACCTACTTTATCTGCTCCTAATCATGCCCAGTCGGTCGTTCCCTCTTGAATTCTAGTTTTCTTTTTTTCATTCTACAGCTTATCTACTATCTTCGCACAAACTGCTTCCTCCTGCCTTCTACTTCAGATCGCTCATCGTTTTTGTACCTCTGTCTTAAGACATTACTATGTACTAATCACATAGGCCACTCAACTAATCACTATATACTCTCGTATGTTAACGTGTGAATCACCTCATGCCCCAGTCACACTGCAGGTATGACTTGCCGCAATCCTAAAAATCGCGAAACCAGTCCCCGACCACGGAGGTCTCCAAGCAGTCGTGCCACCGATAGGCTACCGGTGGTCACCCAGTGTCTGTCCAGCATGTGTCCAGTGGGCAGCCGAACGGTGACCATGGCCAGGTGCACACAGGTCAAGACACCGACGGGTGGCTGGCCGATCGTCGGCAGGCCGCCAACAGACAGTGGCCAGTCCACTTCCTGTCGCAGTTTAGACCGTGACCTCTAGGCCGCCTCCAGACCGACACCGGCCGCGGATTGGGCACCGGCTGGTCTTGGTCCAGCCCACCACCTGTCGCTCAACCGATCGCCAGCTGGACGGCAGTCGGACTTCAATCACCACCCTGGACAGGAGGCTTGTGGACAGCGGCCGCTGCAGTCCAGTCGTCACCCTGATGGAGTGCCGACGGCCACAGCACAGAGCAGGAAGTGACTGGCCTCCGTCCGGATGACAACCACTGCTTAAAAATCAGGTGTAGCTGACCAGTTGCTGTCTGTAAGCTGGCCAGATGCACTCCAGCCGCCCATCAGGCGGCTTCCATGCCACGACATCGGTGGTCACAGGGAGGTTTTTTGTGCAGCACGAAAAACCTCGCAACGATTTTTTGGTCACCATGGTGGCCTGCGGCTAGACTGAGATATATGAAGACCGGTCGTAAACCTCACCAAAACTACCCACGACTTGCAGGTCGCGGGTGGTTTGTGATAAGTTGTACCTGCAGTGTGACTGGGGCCTTAATCCCCACTCTACACAAACAGCCTATAAGGCACTGCCATTACCATGCTGTTCAGTGGATACACTGCAAAGACCAACCACCTCATTTATTTTAGCACTCCCCTCTTTTCCATTCATATCTCCGGTCAAAAACACTTTCTCACTTCTTTTGAACTTCTCCATGCACGTTTCCACATTTGCACACATCTTGTCTTTCAAAGTAGCTGTTCGATCCTTTGTCGAGGCATATATGTAATCAGTTGCGGACACTTTTATTCCTCCTTTCTTACTTCCATATAAAATCTTCTTACCCTCTCCTTCCATCTCTTGTGTATAGCTGTCCACAAACCCTCATTTACTCCTCTCTCGTCTACTCCAGCACGTATACCTAGTCCATACTCCCTGTCACACACACATCTCTCCAACTGATCTCTCTCAGTTGGAATATATATACATATGCATTTTCAGTAACCTGCACACTCTCCTTTCACCTCTGCATTTGTAACTCACATTCCACATTGCCATTTTTGGTGCGTCCTTTGTCCCGTCCTTGGTCGTAATAGCTGCCCCTTCTGTGTCTCCAACATTTTTTTTTTTTTTTTCCCAGGACGTGGCATTAGCCCTTCACCAACCACACTTTGTTGTTAATCTGAGACGCAGGGAACACGTAGGTTTGGTTACATGGTTATCACCCAGGGCAATAAATGTGTTTCTGGTCTACAGGACTTATCACTCAGTGTAGAGTGACCTACGGATAACCCTACATCGAGTTTGTGGATGATGGGCCTACCTCATTGACATTGATGTAATTAATTAATGTGAAATAAACTCAAAATATTTCCTGTCTTACGGTGTCCATCGTGTGAGTAATATGTTATTAGCCAAATAGTTTATCAATGTTAACCGATTATAAAGAAAAACATAATCAAGATATACTGAGCTTGTTAAGTTCTGTCATTTTCTCGACAAAGTAAAATCATATCTTATGAGCTGTACAAATATAGATATGTCCATAGCACAAAATGATTTCAGATAAATTTAAAAATATTGGATTCCACTGCTTTTAAGAGTGTATGTGATTCCCACAATATAGAAATAAGAAGGTAAAATATTCAAGACACAAAAGCTTGATATTTCATACTGTTCATGGATAAGTGTGGTTATCTCAAATTTAGTACAATTACAAGCAATTTCTTACACTGTATTGGTAAAACCCTACATTTTAATTATTTTGTTGTATGTTTTACTTTAGTTATGCTGTTCTGTTCCCATGAGAAAATCTATGATCCTAGTCTTTCGTCTAACCTGCACCTTGCAATGATTGTGTCCTACTGTGTTCAGCTGTGTATCTTGTCGTTCGTCCTGTGTCCTACCGTGTGTCCTGCTATGTTTTTTTTTTTTTTTTTTTTATGTGACCGACTCTGGGCATAGGCTTCACAGCCTGCTTTAAAGCCCCAGTAGTCCTCCTACGTACCGCTCACCTCTACATGTCACCACTTCGGCGCTAACACCCACCGTCCATACTGAATACATGCTAGGGCTATCTCATACAGGACTGGTGTATTGGTATTATCGGGGGTATTTTTACGACATGTCGGCGGGTCTTCTGGTAGATGAGTAAAGTCTGATTCTTTATGAAATTCAAATCCTTAAACTGTTCCCTGCTCCAGCGGGATTTGAACCCGGGTCCGTCAGGACGGCAGGCCAACTCTCTACCGATTGAGCCACCTCCTCCCCCGCCTTACCATTCGTACTGTGTCCCGTTATGAGGCTTATAATTCGTCCTACTGTGTGTCTTTGCCTGTGGGCATTGAATACCCCTGCCTCGGTTCTAGGTTATCTTAATATGTACCTTATTATTCAGTCTAATGACTCCTCCTGCATGCCATATAATTATGTCTGCTATGTCCCAGCATGTGGCCTTGTGTGTGGGTGTGAACTGACCTTGTTGTCATGGTACCATATGATGGCTTCCGGTGGGTATGGTGCGTGGTGGACAACGCAGGTCAGGTTGATCATACTGGCTCTGTTCACGTAGATGTCTGGTGCTCCAAGAACCTCCACCCATGGCTCTGTGTAGATAAGATACGCCTAGTTTGTAGAGGATATATAAATAGTTACATTACATAATCGTATGTTTTTTATATTATAGCTGCCGATAGGGGATTTTATTCTGCTAAGGCGAACCTACTAGTTCTGAAAGAGTTAAGGGAGGCTGTATCTAACAAACTATAAACCCAGTGACTCACTGACAACTTTGAGAAAGACAGTGTAGGTACGTATAGGCTTGGTGGTGATCTGACACTCATAGTTGCCCTGGTCCCTCAACTGCACCGACTTGATCCTCAGTGTCCACTCCGAGCTGGCCTCCTGGTGCAGCACCTCAAACCTCAGGTCGGTGGTGTATGTGTACCGACCCACCGTCAGGATGCGTAGGTCACGCCCTCGCAGCCACGTTACCTGAGTGTTGACAAAAAACAAGTGACATTACCAGACTCAAAGTGTGTTTAACCTACTGAGACGACAAGAGCTGTGTCCTGTTGGATGGGATGTAAATTCATGCAGAACAGTTGTTCAGAAACTTTAATATTGAAACTGGATCAGATGGCGACACCCGAATCTCCCCGGCACCAGGACGTAATTTCCACACTACCCAGCTATATAAATTCCTCAACTGCCCTCACGTTCCCCCTCCTTCACACCTTCCCACTGACTTATGCTTTGCTATTTAACTCTAAGAATGCAAATACTGCCTCTTCTATGTGCAAAAACTTCATAAGCAGTAATGTTATCTTTCAAATGCTGATGATCAGCCTCCGTATTACTTTTTGGTGTTCTAACAGAGATGTTAAGTTACGAGTACAGTACAGTATATATTGACCTCCACCCATTAGCTGGTAAATGTATTATATCACAGGGAATTGGTGAATCTGTCTCTCAGCACTGGTAACACAATTGTCTACATAACTCCTACGATCCTGGAGGGTCTTTGTAAATATATAAATTTGGTTTCTCAAGATACACATACACAAAACTGGATATACATTAGACCTTTTGAAAACTATAGTTCTGTTCTTGGGCGCAGTGTAGGAAAACAGACACTTCTGGGTGCGTGAAACATAGTGAAGAAATACTGTCAGGCCAATATTACCTTACCTCTTGCAAAGTGAAGGTGTCAAAGGCAAGTCTACCGTACTCTATTACACTCCAGACATCATCTTCTGCTCCCCATACCTCGCCCCCACTACATCATGGAGAATGGTCAAAACCCTAGGTTCTGATCACCTCCCAATCATCATCACTACCAAAACAAGAATCACCCCAGCTGGCCACAAACACACATACACTAATTATAGGAGAGCCAACTGGGAGGCCTTTGTAACTGAAACAGAACAACATTTCGAAACACTAAACAGTACACCCATCACAAACATCAACACCGCTGTGCACACTTTCAATACAATCATACAAAACGCAGACAAAAGACACATCCCCAGAGGCAACAGAAAGAGACACAACCCCAACTTCACACCAAAAATTCAAGGCCTCATCAGACAACGGGACACACTGCGACACTCCCCAACACCCAATACACAAGACACCATACAACAAATACAAGAACTCAACATTCAGATAAACAATAAAATATCAGAACAGCAAACACTAAACTGGAAAAATTACCTCCAAACACTTGACCACAAAACAAACATCAGCAAACTCTACAAAACACTAAACAGCATCACACTTTCCAACAGCAACACCACACAATCACACGCTGCCATCACAACAACAGACACCATACCCTCAAACAAACAACAAGCAAACACTCTCATCAATCACTTTTCACAAGTCAGCCATCTAAACCCCCATCCCGAAGACCGACATATCATCCGACTTAAGAGACAGTTTCCCACAGACCCAGACTACACACCTTTCACTTACAACCAGACGAAACACATCATTAACAACCTCAAGCACTCATCTGCCTGCGGACCAGACAACATAAGCAACATTCACCTTAAACACCTAGGACCACAAGGCATACAAGCACTCACCAACATAACAAACTACAGCTACTCACACAACATAATACCCAACATCTGGAAGCATGGCAATATCATCACTATCCCTAAACCCAACAAAGACCCCACGTTACCCTCCTCAAACCGCCCCCTCACACTCCTCTGCACCCCCTCTAAAGTCACTGAACGACTGGTACTACAACTAGTCACACCTTACATTCCCCTAGCCCAGTCACAACATGGCTTTAGGGCGCCACTACACACCACAAACACCCTTCTTACAGACCTTACACAGAGAGTTTTCGATGGTATGAATTCAGCTAGGCCACCACACAGAACACTCCTAGTCACACTAGACATTAGCAAAGCTTTTGATGCCATCCCCCGCCACAACCTCACAAACAAAATACTCAACACAAACATTCACAATAACACAAAAAGATGGCTGGCAAACTACTTAGCAGGCAGATGTGCACATGTAACATTTGCCGGTCAGTCTTCTAACATCAGAAACTTCATGAACGGCGTCCCCCAAGGATCTGTTTTGTCCTCTACACTCTTTAACCTATACATGCACGACGTACCCACACCCCAAACACCACAGATACACATAGCTTCCTATGCAGATGATATAACACTTACATGAATGCACCAAAATGCAAACACAGCTGCACACATCATTCAACCTTACCTCAACACACTACACGAATGGTTCACCACAAACAGGCTCAAAATAGTCCCAGCCAAATCTACAATGACTCTTCTCACAAACTGGACAGCAGAACACAGTCACATCCCAAACCTCACCATAAACAACACTCCCCTACCACACAAACACACACACACACAAAATCCTTGGTGTAACATACATCAATGTCATTTAAACAACACATCACAAACATTAAAAATAAAATAACACCAACACTCAATGCTTTCAGGTCACTTGCCCATACAACATTCGGACACAACAAAGAAACCACCATCACAGTATACAAGCAATACATACGTTCAATGATGAATTATGCAAGCCCTGCCTGGGCTTAACCTCACCAAAACACACTACAACACTCTACAGACCATACAGAACAAGGCCCTAAAAATAATCACAGGTTGCACAGCTACTACACCCACAGACCACCTACACCAAGAAACCAAAGTCCTCAAAGTCAAGGATCACCTAGACATGAGAGGCACCCAGTTTCTTGCTGCAGCCTCCACAAACCAACAACATCCACTACAGTACATAGCACCACATCCACCCACACCAAGGAACATCAAAACAACACCCAGCACACAATACCAAACTGTCATCTCTCCCCCCTCGTCCACCTCAGACCAGCTTTCAGAAGCATATCCACACTCATATCACTCGCTGCTCCATTCATTCACTTAAAGACAACACACAGCTGCATGCACGGCCTCCTGACATCCACCCTTCTGAATCCTATCTTCCTCGTGAGGACAGGGTCCACCTGGCCAGGCTGAGATGTGGGCACCATCCAGCCCTCTTAAGCTACCGGAAGAGGCTGGGTGACTCCATTGCTGATGCCTGTCCAGGATGCAACACAGCACCCCATACTATTAAGCACATAATGGAAGACTGCATTGCACACAATCACCTATGCCAACAACATAACATACACTCTTTGAGAGCTCTGTGGAAAGCCCGGTCTCGGCCATGGCCTTCCTAAGGGACTTGGATCTGTTCGGCCAGACTGCCTAGGGAACAACTACTACTACTACTACACTGACGGATAGGTGACTGGCCTAACCCTCTGGTAGCTTTATATATCCAACAAACCTCCAACACCAAGGAAGAATATGATATTCACCCAAGTTGGTTCCTAAAGTCACAAGACCTCTAAGCTCACATCAAGATGACAGAAGCAAATCTGCCTAGGAAAGGAAGATGTAACAATCAATTTTATTTGTGCTTTTGGGTAACCATCGAATTTTACGTGATACAGTTATAAGCTGTTTTATTGATTTTAAATACAGTTATAAGCTAATTTGTCGATTTGGATTTTGAATTATTTTTCTCTTAAACTGCCCATTTCTGAGTTTGAAACGTAACAGTGTTCACTGCCTGTATGAGTGTATATTTATATTTGGAAGGGTTACAGTCTACTCGTAAATTGTATAATGCCACTACCCTTTTTCACTTAGCTACCATCATTATGATCTTAAATTAACTAATAATAAACACTAGTAACCGATTACAGTTTTTATGTTCAATGAATGAACCAAAGGATGAGTCCGAAAATCTTGCTGACAGAAAACTGAATTACTCTGAGATGGCTGGATACACTGTGTACGAAATGCTAGAGGTTACAGGCAGAATAATGCTGTTCTATATCTGGCCTGGTAATCTGTATGAAGGAACAGGGACACCTAGTGCCAACATCATCAGAGAGTTGGACAGAAAGTATGTGTGGACAGATGAGTGCTGTGTACCGTAATTCCGTGGTTTCCAGTTTTCTTGGTCCAGCCCCACATGTGGCATTTTTCACAATATTATAAGAACTAAGTGGACAATGGGAAGGAGGCGTCCACATAATTTCAATTTGCCATATTTTATGATATTAATGACAACAAAGCAGTATTGAATACCTTCATAAGATACTTGTACCTGCTTTTGATCGATTGCATAACCAGACTGAGTAGGGACCAAACGCCTAGACTCCCTAGAAGTTCTTTACAGAGGATATCCTCACAGAATGCGGTGTTAGGCAGCAAAGAGATAGACAGTATAAATTATTCTTTTGACTTAATGACCAAAGAATAGGGAAACTATGTTACCTGAGAGCCAAATAATTAATTGTTTTACTTACTCCGAGTGTAAAGTGGGAAGAAAGTAAGAAACTGTTATGGGAAGAGGTCAAGAAAGTAAGACAGTGTGATATGAAAAGCAGTAGGAGAGTGAAAGATAAAAAGGGAAGAATGTTTGTGAAGGGAGATACTGTGAGCAGATGAAGAAATTACTTTAACCCGCCGTGCGCCAGTGCCATTTTAAAACAGTCTGACATAATTCAACGGCCAGTGCCAGTGCCGTTTTAAATTGGTTTAAAGTAAAAAACTTCACTGTGACCGCAATTGTCAAGATTCGCCGGTAAAAATTGGCAGGCATGTAAGGTAACTGTTCCTCTACCATTCCTCAGGCTGTCAAGGCCATACACTCACTCGCTCCCCCCCTCATGCTCGCTCTGCCTCACTCTGCCTGTGTGCCTCACCCAGTGCTGTATATAGTGAAGGCATTTTGTATATATTTTCATGTAAGTATAAGTTGTAAATATTTTCTTGAAAGTGTAAGGACTATATAGTGAAGTCAAGTTGTAAATACCTTCTTGTAAGTGCCAGGGCTGTACATAATGAAGTCAGGTTGTACCTATCTTCAAGTACCGGTAAGTGTAAGTTAATGCATTCACAGTGAGAAAGATATGCAAATTGTGATAGATGCTGAAGTAATAAGTAATCAGAAAAGTGTATTGAACATTGCCATACCTTCTCAGCATAAATACCTGAGTATTCCTTACATAGAAAACGGCTTTCTCTCACGTACGTGGTGAGCGTGAGAGAGCAGCTATACCTGTACGCGAGTATGCAGGACTCAATAAAACTCATTTCTGAGCCTCGGTGAGCATTTTAATGGCGAAATTCGTTGTTTTCACATCAAAATCTATCATTATAGCCCCCCAAAAAAAACAAAAAAAAATCTTGACAAATGGCCGGCACTGGGGTGACCCATAGGGCTAAAAATAGCTGGCAAGCAGCGGGTTAAGGAATTGCTGAGTTAAATGAATGAAAGTAACGCAAGTGTAAGTGGGTGAGAAGTGGCTAGGAGAAAAATAAAGCCGAGTAGGTGGGAAGAAGTTAGTAGTATGAAAGTATCTGAAGCAATAAGGAAAGTTAAAATGGGAGTGAGAAGTGTAGTAATCAAAGTGGTATTATTGTTATCAGTGTAACAGGAAAATTTATGGATGGATAATTACTGATTGAACCTAAACAGACCAGGAATTAGTCAGAAAAGAGCAAGGGGGTTGAAGGAAGAGATGGGTTTGCTTAAATCAGACATTCGTTCTAAGATGTCTAGTGAATAAGTATCTAGAGAAGCGAAAGTAGTTGCATACTGTCTTCATGGATCTGGAGAAAGTACATGGCAGAGTAGACAGACAAGGAATGTGGAAAGTGTGGAAACATATGGAATTAATAGCAATATGCTGAATGTTGTGAACAGTATGTATGAAGGCTGCAGTGTGTGTGTGTGTGTGTGTGTGTGTGTGTGTGTGTGTGTGTGTGTGTGTGTGTGTGTGTGTGTGTGTGTGTGTGTGTGTGTGTGGACAGTGAACTAAGTGAGTTGTTTCATCTTAATGTTAGAGTGAAACAGAGATATGTCAGGTCTCCATACTTGTTCAATTTATATACGGATGGAGATATATACAAGATATGCAAGGTAAAACAGTGGATGATGAAGTGTCCCTAATGAGAGAGGATATGGTTTTGAGCTTGGTAGTGTATGCAACAAAAAGAATGTAAGATAATACTAAACTTAAGGTCTCTGAGAATGGAGACTGAAATAAGATGATTAGGAAATTGAGAGGGTGAGTGCATATAAGTACAGTTCTTAGGTAATTTATAAGAGTCATGTGCGCACTCAGCTTGAATATTGCTCACCCTCGTAGAATGGATGTGGAGAGGTTGCATTAAAACAAGTAGACAAAATTTAGAACAATGTTAGAATTATTAATAACCCTGCTATTACAAATAAACTACCTCCCCTACAAGTAAGAAGGAATGTTGCCTCCCTTGCATTATTTTACAGATATTTTTATGGCAAATGCTCAGACGAAGCTGTGTCCATGATGCCACCTCTCCATGCCTTCCCTTGTGCTACACGGGCATATGGTAGCGCTCATGACCGGAATGTCACTCAGCCATATTGCAGAACTTCTGCCAATCGGAATTCTTTCATTTCCCGAACTGCATCTCTCTGGAACGCGCTTCCTCAGAGTTGTTTCCCTCCAAACTTCAACCCACAGCTGTTCAAGTCTAACTGTTACAGATATTATATGAGCAGAGGACACCAGTAATCTGGTGTATGGATTATTTTTTTAATTCGTTTGTTTTTCCTTCCTCTGTTTTTTTTTTTTTATTAAAAAAAGAAAATGTGATGATTAAGGTCGGAAACTTGTAAGATGAAGTACTTTAAACGGTATAGCAGGGAAAAAAGGTTGCTGGTTTACTGAAAGCTGTGATAACAAATAAGGAAGTGGACATGGAAGCAAAAGAGTCCCTGCATGACAGTACTAGGATCTCCAGGTGAGCTTAAGAAAGCAAAGATTGGACCCTGCTGGAAGGACACAAGTCAAAAGTGATAGCAGTCGATATGAGTTGTTTGAAAGGAGCATATGGAGTTGCACGGTGAGACAGACAGACAAATAAGGACGTGAAGGAGAGCCATGGATATGGCTGAAATCGTTATGAGATATACTCAGATTGTTTGACCATGAGAAGAGGACGGAGAATGATAAACTAGAAGATGGAGAATGATAGACTGACTAGAAGAATGTACTGTATATGACTAAGGTGGAGAGGGAGAGGGAGAGACCAAGGATGAGGTGGAGGGATGGGGAGGAGAGATATATGAGAGAGGGTGAGTGTGAGTTGAAGGGAGGGCTGCCAGACTACAGAAGACAGGACGACATGGAGGAAGTTTGTTTGTGGCTACCTGTTACTAAATTTAGGCGTCTGGCTATAGTTAAATAAATTTATTTCATGGATGGCTATCTATAAACGATATTTATTGCTTAAATGTTATCTCAGAATAAAAAACCTAAAACCTTTCACTGCATATTTTTGCCTACTTTCAAAGTGTCACATGGCTAACTACATAACTATATTAAAATGGTTTTCATGGAGTAAATTAAAATCTTTTCTGTTCACAGCAATTTTTCTTATAATCATGAAACTTTACTAGTATATAAATTGTTGTTCAAATTTCTATCTAGTCTACCGGAACGGTATGTTATTACTTGCTTTTCAGTGAACACAAAAAAAGAATATGCGATCGCGAAAGATGTCCTGTTTAAGGAATAAAAATGTATAGTATGTTCTGCTACGGAAATAATTTGTGTCATATTATTGCTATTTTTTTTACCATATCAAGTTTACATTAGCTATCTATCTATCTATCTATCTATCCATCTATCTATCTGTCTATCTATCTGTATATAGATATATAGATATATATTCATGTAATGTTCGGTATTTATGCATATATATACAGTATATATATATATATATATATATATATATATATATATATATATATATAGGTGGGGACGCTCACCATCCACTCACTCAATGTAGTGCTGCATTGGGTGTCTGCACTTTCCTCTCTTCCTTCGTTCCTCATCTGCCTTTCTTTCCTTCATTCTTTCCTCTTTCTTCTGCTATGGGTGACTTTACACTCCATCTTCTGTCTTTATTTCCTTTATTCTTTCATTTTCCTTCTGCCTGTGGGTGACTACACTGAGTGACAAGCCAAATGGTTTCCTGTACACCAGGAAATCATTTACTGCGCTGGGTGGTAATCATATAACCAGATTATGGCGCCTGGTGTTTTAGTGGGTAATTAAGGTGCTCCAATCGGATTGAGCCGGTGCATGTTTATATCCAAGGGATGGTTTGGGTTTATTGCTCATGTAATGCCACTCAGGGATGAGTGAGGCTGGTCACTCTCATCTTAATTGTCAGCACCAACATGCCTAGCCCCGGCCTCCTACGCTCCTCATGGGGCAACACAGGACTGGATGATGATGATGATATATATATAATGTGTGTGTGTGTGTGTGTGTGTGTGTGAAGAGAATCACCAGGGCTTGCCTTGCATGTACTTCTTCATCTCTACTGGCTAACGTTTCGGTGCAATACTTCTACCATCATCAGAGCCTTAAAAAGAAATAAAGGACTGTACAGTCAAAGACACAACTATCTTCCCAAAGTTTGAGGAATATATAGCGGAGAAATCGAACCATTTGAAACACGCACTAATGGAGATAGGGTTTTCAATGTATTTCGCCAGGTGTAGATTTTCTTTGGACGGAACTGGGAATAGAGTTGTGTCTTTGATTGTACATGTAAGATTCTTTCTTACAATATTTTAGTCATAAGTAATTGAATAAAAATGCATTAAGTTTTGCATAAATGCCTTAAAGTGAAAGGTGCAAAATGAATAATTTTGGGTAAAAATAACCATCGTGGAAATAATGACTTAAAAAGACCATCCCAGGTCAAATAATAAAAAAAAAAAATCTGAAGTCGGGTCTGGTATGTACAATTATTAATAAAACATAATATTTAATTAATAATTAATTCAATTTATAATTTTATTAATAATTTATGTACCAGACCCGACTTCAGATTTTTTTATTATTTGATCTAGATTGATCTTTTAGATTCATTATTTTCACGTAGGTTAATATCTCCCCAAATAATTCATTTTCACTTCTCACGCTGTTAATTTACTATTTCCACGTAGGTTATTTTCACACAAAATTATTCAATTTGCACTTTCACCTCAAGGTTTTTATGCAATTTTTTTTTTGCAGTTTTATTATATTACTCATGTCTAAAATATTGTAGAAGAATATTACATATACAGTCCTTTATTTCTGTTGTAGGCTCTGATGATGTTAGAAGTACTGTACCGAAACGTTAGCACTTCGGGTGGATGGTTGGGTGCAGGGTTGGTAATTCCGCCAGTAAATATTTAGTCTGTCGTAAGCCAGAATAATGGAGGAAGGACACCCCTGTTAACATTCCTTATATGTGGCTACAGAAAAGTTTGTCGCAGGAAAGTTAGAGATGCGGCTTACATAAAAGACTCCATTCAGCAGCACATAATGCCAGTAACAGAAACAGAACTTGTTGTCTTGCGTTATTCTTCAGTTCATACATTTCAGGTATTCCCATAAAAATATCATATCTTCAGTCCTACATCCTTAAGAGGGTCAGCATTGACTTTAGAAGTGAATAGATGGGCCTTCAAAATGACACGTAAGATACAAGGTAACGGAGGCATGCGATAAAAGGATGCGAACGTTCACGCACCTATAGCGTCAAAACAATGCATTCCATCACAAAAATGTATAGAACTTTTTTGTGGAAATTTTTATGCAGATTATTTTCTTTATCGACACATTTTGTTCTAAAATGAACACCAAACGAAATATTCACAAAAAAATTATTTGTGCCGCCATTTTTCCAAGATAGCGGCCAAATCCGGGGTGGTATAGGGGTGCAAAAGTAGTATGTTGTTAAGTACTCATTCAAGAAGACGATAAAACTTATTCCAGCTTCCTTAGTTTTGTTCCTTATTCAACTCCAAACTGATTGGCTCTTATATATATATATATATATATATATATATATATATATATATATATATATATCATCCTCATCATCCTTATCATCATCATCATCCTGACCTCCTTTCCCACCCTAGGGCAGGGTGAGGAGTATCAATGTCCAGACAGTCCAAATTTGCCCAGCCCAATGGGCCAAGCTTCCATTCACTCATCTTTCAAGCCCCTGCAATCCTGGCTCTATCGGATATGCCAAAAACATTCACCACGTTCTGTACCTTCACATAAACATATCCGATAGAGTCAATCCGGACGCTGCCACATTAAAAAGGGGTGCCAAATCCCTGATCATGCACTTCTTTTCACAACATTCTTCCAGCCAGCTCGATCTCTTGTCAGATCCCTAGTCTCACCGACTTCCAAACCTCTCTTCCTCACACACTCATCCACCATATCTTTCCACCTTCTCCTTGGTCTACCTCGCCTCCTCCCTCCTTAAAATTCCCTCAGATATACCTTTTTCACCAATCTATCGTTATCCATTTTCTCCACATGACCATACCACCTCAGTACACTCTCTTCGATTCTAGTGTCCACAGACCTCTTTAATCCACATCGTTCACGAAGCACATTATTTCGTATCCTATCTACCCTCTGTATTCCATATACATTCCTCATCAGTCCCATCTCCACTGCTCTTACTCTTGACTTTTCATTTTCATGCCACACCATTTCACATCATGTGTTAAAGTTGGCACTAACACTCCTTCATGTAAGCCTCGTGCAGGTGCAACACTCAAGCCTCTGTTTCTTATCAAGGCCTTCATTGCACCGGGTACTTTTCTTCTTTGTGTCACTCTACTTTCAACTTCTTTTGCACATTATGATACATGACGTCCGGAACCTGTCATATGAAGACAGACTGAAAAGACTAAGTCTGCATTCGCTAGAGAGGCGTAGAGTAAGGGGAGACTTAATTGAGGTGTTTAAGTGGATGAATGGTATAAATAAGGGAGATATTAGCAAGGTACTTAAAGTGAGCATACAGGATAGAACTAGAAATAATGGTTTCAAACTAGAAAAATTCCGTTTCAGTAAGGAAATCGGTAGAAATTGGTTTGGTAATAGAGTAGTAGACGAATGGAATAAGCTACCTAGTAAAGTAGTTGCTGCCTCTTCCATTGAGAGTTTCAAGCATAGGCTAGATAAGCATATGACAAATAAGGGGTGGATATAGAATAAAGAAAATCTTATAACCAATACTAATTCAAAAAATTTTCTTTTCAGGTTACACTATGATAGTCTCTATTCTCCTTTCACACTTTCCTGTAAAATGTCCACGCCAGTTTTTCTATACGGCTTGGTGTTCTTTCTGACTTTTTCCTGCCGGCTTCGGCTGGAGGGTTTGGAGGGCGGGGGAGAGCCTTCTTCTTTGCTGTCCTTATCTCATTCTAGTAGTTCAGTTACTCTTCTGGGAGCTGCCTAGCATGGGCCAACCGGCCTACTGCAGTTATCCTCTCCTTATGTTCTTATGTTCTTTTCTATCACTGTACCCAGGTATTTGAACTCTTTCACCAAATCCAATCCCTCTCCATTCACTGTAACATCGCACTGGGAGTCACTTTCTCTCTCAAAAACTATCACTTTACTCTTTTCTACATTTCCTCTCATTCTTGTCTGGTACTTGCATGCAGTACTTCATCAGCATACAACTAAAATGAGATATTCCATCCATCACCATTCATTACCAGTGCCATCCCTCTCTCCATTACTCGTGTCTTTACTTTTCTCATCACCTCATCCATATATGTACTAAACAACCATGGGGACATCACACAACCTTGTCGCACGCCCACACCGATCGTGAACGATTCATTTAGATGCCCATTAACCCTTACACTTGCTTCACTACCATCATAAAATCTCTTGACGGCACCTAGAAGCTTACCATCTACACCGTACATACGCAGAACTTTCCACAATCCTTCTCTGTCCGCTTTGTCATATGCTTTTTCCTGATCCATGAATGCCATAAATACCTTATGTTCCTTCTCGCAAGTCTTCTCTGCTATCTGTCTCACTGCAAATATTTGATCCACCATCCTCTGCCACTCCTAAAGCCACCCTGTTCGTCACTCACTAGGACTTCTGATATCTCTCTGCTCTCTCTATAATAATTCTTCCATATTCCTTCCCTACCACACTCAATAAACTTATGCCACGATAATTCTTTCACTCACTTCGCTCACCTTTATTTTTGAACAGGGGTACAATCACAGCCTTTTTCCACTCTGCAGGCACATTTTCACTCATCCATGCCTTCTTACATATCTCCAACAAGCACTTTATTCCACTCTCTCTCCACTACATTTAAGTATCTCTGCATACACCTCATCAATCCCAGCTGCTTTCCCATTTTCCAGCCGCTTCACAGCACTCTTCACCTGCGCGAGTGTCACGTCTCCTGGCACTGCATTCCTTTTCTGAACACCCTCATATATATATATATATATATATATATATATATATATATATATATATATATATATATATATATATATAATCTCATCTCATCAGCCGTTTGAGTGTGCACTGCAGGACCGGCCTATCCCGACCGAAGTAGGGACGATACAGCCAATGTATCTCTAACAAGTGGCTTAGGCTGTCTAGAAGAGATTGTATGTAGGGTGAGAAGTGCTTGTAAGTGTAACTTTAGTGTTGTAGTGGCTTTGGACGTGTGTGTAGTCTGTGAACCAAATGTAATCGGCCCGCACAAGCCGCCTGGGTGCAAGTATACTTTATAGTATGCGACACTGGTTCAACCATAAGACCCCTTATGTCCGCCAAGCAGTTCGTGGCCAGAAGAACGCTCCCAAAGTCTGTTACCCTGGTGGGCTGCGAACCCTTGTTCTTCAGTATACGAAAACTTACACTTTACCACTGTACCACAGAGGCTCCATATATATATATATATATATATATATATATATATATATATATATATATATATATATATATATATATATATATATATATATAAATTCTATCTATCTATCTATCTATTGCCAGACACCATAATCCCTTAAGGGGTGGCCATTTGACTTTGAGTTGTTTGTTTTAAGGGGAGGGGCACTAACCCTCCACCAACCCACTTGTTCACACGTAGGGAGCACGTATGGTTTGGTTATATGGTTACCACCCAGCGTTGTAAATGGTTTCTTGGCTTACAGGAAACCATTTGGCTTGTCACTCAATGTAAAGCCACCTGTAAAGGAAAGAAAAGCAATAAGAAGTGAAAGGAAAGATGCGAGAAATAGGAAGAGAGGAGGGGAGGCACAGAAAAAGAATGATAAAGGCTAAGAAAGAAGTAGGCAGCACTACATCAAGTGAGTGGATGATGGTCGCCACCACCTATATATATATATATGTGTGTGTGTGTGTGTGTGTGTGTGTGTGTATAAATGGTATCTGGTGAGCGGGACACCAACATATATAATTTAATGGAAAATGGTGAAGAGCTGAAAAAACGTGTGTGAACTGAAAAAAAAAAAATGTATTACATTTGTCTCTTTCTTTAATATTCTTTCCGATTCTGATTTCCTCCTCTTAACTAAGTTAACTATACCTGTAAATGAGAACTTAATTAACTATACCTGTAAATGAGACCCACCGTGTGACCGGATAATTTTTCCTCTCTCTCTCTCTCTCTCTCTCTCTCTCTCTCTCTCTCTCTCTCTCTCTCTCTCTCTCTCTCTCTCTCTCTCTCTCTCTCTCTCTCTCTCTCCTTACCGACTTATCACTCTTGGCAGCATGAACAATACAAGTCAGGGTAGCGGTCTTTCCTAGGTAAGCTGTTTGAGCTGGGACCATGGAAACATCGAAATAAGGCTCCTCCTCTTCCTTTCTCATTTCATCTTCCTCCTCTCCCTCCTCCATTCCTCCATGCTCCAAGGCCGAGGGTCCGGTGTGGGATGCTGGTGTGGTGTCGGTGGAGCTGGATAGAGGATAGGCGACTTCAACTTCATCAGGACCACTGGTGACACACAGTGTTAGTGCGCCTGGTAAAGAAAGGCAACATTATACATAATGAAGGCATTGAGAAAAGAGAAGACTATATGATTACTGATGGTACACAGAGAAAAGAATAACAAAAAGCATTAGATCAGTGTATGTCGAATATAGGATGCTATTAGGACAGAGAATCAACTATTGATAAGTTCCAACCTTTCTCTTGAGTATAACCCACACCTCGCAGGTTTGAACTCAGATTCTTCCTGCCCCAGAGGAACAGGCAAGTGGCATTAGCAACAGCAACACATAAGGTCAGTCATCACAATGTAAATGTTATACGATCAGCTTAAAACCTTTGTACTGGCTTCGAGTGATTTCACATCAGTACAAGCCACAATTCATTATCGACGATTACTTACCACCGTCAATTTGTATAATACTTTTGTAGTTATGAAATCTTCCAACATTAGTCACAGTGCAAGATCTATGAATACCCATCGTAATGAACTGGTTTAACAAACACGAAAACTTTTATAGGTGATGCCACTACGCTTATCCCGTCAGTCCCTAGGCGCAGCTGTCCTTATACTCGGCTGACGTCTTTTCATTTAACCATAACACCGTCAGACAGATGTATTCAGCTCCAGTGAGACCTCAAAGAGATAAGGAGTAAGTGATCATTATGTCTAACTTTACACAAATTGAACAAAATTCAGGTCAATTAAAAAAAAAGAAATCGGTTGTATTATGATACAAAATAGTTTTCGAAGTAGTGGGGTCACATTCAGCCTCTGCTATAACAGTTTATCACAAGGACTCTCCCATGCCGAATATAAACCTTCGGTAGTAAAAAGAATTCACTGCAAAAATATGTTATTGGAATAACAGAGACAAACTGATGTACAGTATCTGTGTGTTTTAATTTAGCATAAAAATGTCTCTCTGTATAGGTCCTTGAGGATTAACATACTCAGGCTCCTATTCGCATCACAGCTGAATGGAATCGTCACTTATTAGCTGGAATAGATGCTAAAGCCTAGGTGTCCCGTACATGGAGAGGTTAATGGCACCAGTATCAATATTCATGCCCTCAAGACTCACTTGTAGAGGAATAAAATCGTCTTCCGTCACCCAAAGAGAGAAAGAGAGGGGGGGGAGGGGACTATCTTCCTCAATCTGTTTAAAGTGAGCCAGGCAGTATCCTGTACTCCTTGAGAGGTTACCCCCGCACGGAAAAAGCCAGTAAATCGGTTTCGACATTTAATTCTACAGTATATACTTTTCCCATCCATAGTTTTTTTTTTCTCTTCTTAGCCTCTCTTCCTCCTTGTATTCTCATCCTTTCTTTGCTCTCACTCACGTCACCACTTAACTGTTTACTTTCGTTCTCCCCTTTTTTACTAATCTCTTTTTCCTCTCCATTTTTGCTATTCTTACATCTTTCCCACCTTCTCTCTTCATCCTCCACCGCTAATTCTCTTCTCCCTTCCTGAACCATCTCTCTCTCTCTCTCTCTCTCTCTCTCTCTCTCTCTCTCTCTCTATATATATATATATATATATGTGTGTATGTATGTATGTATATACATATAGATATATATATATATATATATATATATATATATATATATATATATATATATATATATATATATATGTGGAGTAGACTGTAGCACCAGTCGAGCAGGGCAGTACTCCCGAGGTGGATGGAAAGCTGATGACAGGGAGTGCTGGAGCTCCCGTTTCATCAGCCCTCAGGACTAGTTCCTGACCATCCCCCTTTGCTGAACTTTTTCAGTGTCTCAGTTACACAGAGAGTAGGCCAGCATGTTCTCCAGTACAAATTTCTCTAACTATCTACACCAAACTACATGCACAGTACACACTACACTTCCTATTCAAAATTCATTTAAAATGGCGTCTCTTCACCAAGCCTCGGAGTCCCCAGGGGGGGGGACCATAAATGCCCCCACCGTCCCCCCCTCTCCCGGTGACGACTCGAGGTGCCTGGAACCGCTGTCTGACTCTCTTCTTCTTCATTTCTGCAACATTCGCGGCCTTTCCTCTAACTTTCGCTCTGTTGAGCACCACCTCTCCTCCTCTGAACCTCACCTTCATTTTCTAACGGAGACTCAGCTGTCTGAGGCAACTGACAGCAAACCCTTTTCTGTATCCTCCTACTTTCTCTATACTCATTTCAAAGCCAAAGGTGGCTGTTGTGTATATATACGCAACGGCTTGTCTTGCTCTCGTGTTCCTGAACTCGATTCTACTGAATTCTCTACACTCTGGCTTCGGCTTTCCTGTCATTCTCTAACTAAATATATCTGTGCTGTTTACTTATCCCCTAATTCTACTGACTATCAAAAATTCTTTGACTATCTTACTTCTACGATGGAACACATTCTATCGATTTCTCCTTTCCCTGAAATCTCCATTCTAGGAGATTTCAATGTTCACCACCACCTTTGGCTCTCCTCTCCTTTCACTGATCCACCTGGTGAACAAGCCTACATCTTTTCTATCCTTAATGACCTAGAGCAGCTTGTACAGCACCCTACCCGTATCCCTGACCGCCTTGGAGAGAGCCCCAACATACTTGACCTCTTCCTCACAACTAATCCTTCTGCTTACTCTGTTAATCTTTTCTCTCCGTTGGGCTCCTCCGATCACAACCTTATTACCTTAACCTGTCCTATCACTCCGGTACGGCCTGTGGACCCTCCAGGGAAACGTCGTTTGTGGCATTTTGGAGCCGCGGACTGGGAGGCCCTCAGGCAGTACTTCTTTGATTTTCCCTGGAATGATTATTGCTTCCATGGCCTGGAGCCATCTGAGTGTTCCTTGCGCATTACAGAGGTTATTCTCTCGGGCATG
This sequence comes from Coenobita brevimanus, assembly GCF_032717465.1. Taxonomy (NCBI): domain Eukaryota; kingdom Metazoa; phylum Arthropoda; class Malacostraca; order Decapoda; family Coenobitidae; genus Coenobita; species Coenobita brevimanus. The sequence continues at coordinate 23,700,087 of NC_137055.1, forward strand.
GAAGCATACATTCCTTTCTCATATCCTTTGACTAACGCAAGAAAGCCTTGGTTTAATCACGCTTGTTCTAGTGCTGTCCGCAACAAGGAGAGGGCCTACAAAAGGTACCGGAGCCAACCCACCCCTGAATCACATCATCTTTACGTTTTTGCCCGGAATCGTGCTAAGTCTGTTCTTCGCTCTACTAAAAATATTTTCATCCATACTAAATGCTCTCAACTCTCCAACTCGAATTCTTCCCGCTCCTTCTGGCACCTTGCCAAAAATCTTTCTAACAACTTTACCTCATCATCCTTCCCTCCTCTTTTCTACGCTGATGGTTCTGCAGCTATTTCTTCTACTGATAAAGCAGATCTCTTCGCACAGACTTTCTCCTCCAATTCCACCTTAGACGATTCCGGTGCTGTTCCTCCATCTCTTCCCCCCTCTGACTTCCTCATGGCTGACATTAAAATTTCTTCAGGTGATGTATTTTCTGCCATTACTGGCCTCAGTACTAACAAGGCATATGGGCCTGATGGGGTCCCTCCTGTTGTTCTCAAGAACTGTGCTTCTGTGCTTACACCCTGCCTAGGCAAACTCTTTCGCCTTTGTCTGTCAACTTGTACCTTTCCTTCTTGCTGGAAGTTTGCTCTCATTCAGCCAGTCCCAAAGAAGGGTGACCACTCCCAACCCTCCAACTATCGTTCAATTGCTTTAAGGTCCTGTATTTCAAAAGTTTTCGAGTCAATTCTCAATAGAAAAATTTTAAGGCATCTTTCCTATCACAACCTTCTTTCCCATCATCAGTACGGGTTTCGTCAGGGACTCTCCACTGGCGATCTTCTCACCTACCTTTCAGACTCCTGGTCATCCTTCTTTCGGGACTTTGGCGTAAGCTTTGCCATTGCACTTGACATCTCAAAGGCTTTCGATCGAGTCTGGCATAAATCTTTAATTTCCAAACTGCCCTCCTATGGTTTCTATCCTTCTATCTGTGCCTTCATCGCTAGCTTCCTTTCTGGTTGTTCTATTGCCGCTGTTGTAGACGGCCATCGTTCTTCTTCTAGATCTGTCAACAGTGGTGTTCCTCAGGGCTCTGTCCTATCACCTACTCTCTTCCTTTTATTCATCAATGATCTTCTAAGCTGTACATCTAACCCTATCCACTCATACGCTGATGACTCCACCCTTCACCTTTCCATTCGGTTCCCGCAACGCCCATCTCAACAGTTACTTCAACAAACAAGGGATGAGGCTATGGCACACCTAATGTCTGACTTGGCTCGTATCTCTGACTGGGGTAAAAATAATATGGTTGTTTTTAATGCATCAAAGACTCAGTTCTTACACCTATCAACCCGACAAAATCTTCCACAGGTATACCCACTAATGTTTAATAATATTCAGCTTAATCCTGCATCATCCTTGAACATGCTTGGGGTTTCATTTACTCGGGACTTATCTTGGAAAGATCATATTACATCTCTTGTAAAATCTGCTTCCAAGAGATTGGGTGTGCTAAGCAGACTCCGCTCTTTCTCTACCCCTGCACAATTGTTGACTCTATACAGGGGTTTTATCCGCCCCTGTGTGGAGTACAACTCTCATGTGTGGGGAGGCTCCCCACATACAGCTCTTCTCAATAGGGTGGAGTCAAAGGATTTTCGTTTCATTAACTCTCCTCCTCTTACTGACTCCCTTCAACCTCTGTCTCTTCGCCGCACTGTTGCATCTTTATCTCTTTTCTATCGCTACTTTAATGGTCACTGCTCCTCTGAAGTGTCTGCTCGCATTCCTCCACCTCTACGACGGGCGCGTAGCACCCGTCTGGGACGCAGTGTGTCCAGGCATCTCAAAATTATCGGATCTTGAATTTGGCTCTCTATTGTATTTTGTTTTTCTCTTGGAGCGAACTGTAACTGCGGGCTCATGGCCTTTGGTTCCTTCTTACTCGGAAAAAATATATATATATATATTATATATATATATATATATATATATATATATATATATATATATATATATATATACAAAGAGAGAGAGAGTTTGTTAGAGAGAGAATATATATATATATATATATATATATATATATATATATATATATATATATCATCATCATCAGCCGTTTGAGTATCCACTGCAGGACCGGCCTATCCCGACCGAAGTCGGGACGATACAGCCAATGTATCTCTACCAAGTGGCATAGGCTGTCTGGTAGAGATTGTATGTAGGGTGAGAAGTGCTTGTAAGTGTAAGTGTAGTGTTGAAGTGTCTTTGGATGTGTGTGTAGTCTGTGAACCAAATGTAATTGGCCTGCACAAGCCGACTGTGCGCAAGCATACTTTACAGTAAGCGACACTGGTTCAACCACAGCACCTCTTGTGTCCGCCAATGCAGGACGTGGCCAGGTGAACACTCCCACAGTTTATTACCCTGGTGGGGCGCGAACCCTCGCTCTGCAATGTATGAAACGCACACTCTACCACTGTACCACAGAGGGTCCATATATATATATATATATATATATATATATATATATATATATATATATATATATATATATATATTCTCTCTCTCTCTCTCTCTCTCTCTATATATATATATATATATATATATATATATATATATATATATATGGAGCCTCTGTGGTACAGTGGTAAAGTGTGCATTTTCGTACACTGGAGAGAGAGGGTTCACGCCCCGCCAGGGTAAAAACTTTGGGAGCGTTCTTCTGGCCACATACTGCTTAGCGGACATCAGGGGTGCTGTGGTTGAAACAGTGTCGCATACTATAGTGTATGCTTGCATCCAGTCGGCTTGCACGGGCCGGTTACACTTCGTTCATAGTCTACACACACACATCGAAAGCCACTCCAACACAACAACTACACTTACAAGCACTTCACGCCCTACAAGCAGTCTCTACCAGACACCCTAAGCCACATGGTACAGATCCATTGGCTGTATCGTCCCCACTTCGGTTGATATGGCCGGTCCTGCAGTGAATACTCAAACGGCTGATGATGATGATGATGATTTTATATATATATATATATATATATATATTCTCCCTCTGTTCTTCCACTGTCGTTCTTTTCTCTCCTCTCTCTCTCTTTTTGCAATTACACTTGTTTTCCCTGCATCATTTCTTTTTCTCCTTTCTTCCTACCTTTTTCCCACTCTGCAGAGTAGACAAAACAAATTCTCTAGGATGAAGGAGGAGGAGGAGAATTAGGAAATTTTTTTTAGAGAACGAGCTGCATGACAGCCAGGAACGCATACAAAACTATATTTTGTACAGAGCAGTAGTAGAGTTCCACCTGGAACAGGTTCAGGTTCCAGATGACTGGGGGAGGGGACCTCGAAGGCTGATATCCACGGTAGGAACGGCTCCTAGGGGTTCCAATCAACATCGGTAGGCACAATCATAGGTTTTGCCAACGAACACAAATTTTTACACCGTGGTAACCACTAGCACCTAGAGCAACTTTTAGGCGGGGTGGAACTCCCATGTGCCGCCTCCATGGGGGACCCTGTGGATCCCGGATTATGCCATAGTGCACGGCGATTTCTTTTTTTACTTTGAAATAAAAAAAGAGTGGGTGGTGAACTGAATGAAAGGAAAGCAATGATTGATTATGTGTGTGTGGATGAAAGGATGCGAAGATGCGTAATGGATGCAAGAGCTTATAGAGGTTGGGGGAGTGGACTTTCTGACCACTCCTTGGTGGTGGCCAGAATTAAGATCCAAGTAAGAAGGAGGAATAGAAGAAGGGAAAGACGAGAGGAAGGAGTACTTGCAAGGAAAGTGGAAAGGTTACGGGAGAATGAGAAAAAGGCAGAGTATAAGAGAGAAGTGCAGGAACGATTGGGCAAATATGAATTGGAGCAGATGGGGGACGTGGAAGGTGTGTGCAGGATATTTACAGAAGAAATATGTGCAGCATGTGATGTGGTGTGTGGGAGGAAAAGAAGACAGAGGGGGATGCAAGGAACAGCGTGGTGGACTGAAGAGGTGAGACAGGGTGTGGCACAAAAGAAGAAAGCATACAATGAATGGATGAGTAATAGGGGCGTGGAAGAAGTTGAGAGGCAGAAGAGAGAGTTATATGTAGAAAGAAAGAGAGAGGTGAAAAGATTAGTAAGAGAGACTAAGAAGAGAGTGGATGAGGAATTTGGAAGGAATTTGAGTGTAAAGTGGAGGGACTGTAAGAAAATGTTTTGGAAAGAGGTGAAGAGAATAAGACAGGGTGGAAGTGAGGTTAGCAGGGGAGTAGAAGATAAAAATGGTAGATTACTAGTGGAGAAGGGAGAAAAAGTGAGCAGATGGAGAGAACACTTTTAGGAATTGTTGAACATACAGGATGGAAGTAATGCGAGTATAAGTGGCTGAGGAATGGTTGGGAGAAGGAGGGAGGTGAGAAGACAGGAAGAAATCAGTAGGATAGAAGTTGTGGAAGCAATGAAGAAAGTTAAATTGGGGAAAGCTCCAGGAATTGATGGAGTGTGTGGTGAAATGCTGAAGCATGGAGGAGAGATAGTAATAGAATGGATGTGGAAGATGTGCAGATTGGCCTGGGAGAAAGGTAGAGTCCTGGAGGATTGGAAGTCAGGTCTAATTGTTCCTTTGTACAAAGGAAAAGGGGAAAAAGAAGTGTGTGGTAATCATAGGGGCATTTGTCTTCTTAGTATAATAGGAAAAGTGTATGGTAGGATACTTACTGACAGAGTTAGAGAAAGAACAGAGGAATTAATTGGAGAAGAACAGGGAGGCTTTAGGAAGGGAAGAGGTTGTGTAGATCAGATATTCATTCTTAGATCTTTAGTGGAAAAGTTTCTAGAGAAGGGAAAGAACTTGTAAGCGGCGTTCATGGATTTGGAGAAAGCATATGACAGGGTGGATAGACAAGGATTGTGGAAAGTGTTAAGAATATATGGAGTAGATGGGAAGTTGTTGAATGCTGTGAAGAGTATGTATGATGGTGCTAAGGCTGCAGTGTGTGTGGATGGTGAACTAAGTGAATTTTTCTCCTTGAAGGTTGGGTTGAAACAGGGATGTGTCATGTCTCCATGGTTGTTCAATCTGTACATGGATGGGGTAATAAAAGAAGTACAAGGGTAGTGGATGTTGTAGTGGCACTGGTTAGAGAGGATAGTGTTTGGAAACTCCCTGTACTGTTGTTTACAGATGATACTGCGTTGTTGAGTGAAGACGAAGGGGAGCTGCAAGGCTTGGTGGATGAGTTTGGGAGAGTGTGTAAGAAATGGAATCTAAAGGTGAATGTAAGGAAGAGTAAAGTGATGGTCTTTGAGAGAGGTGAAGTCAGTGAATGTACAGCGAGGTTGGATGGTGAGGAATTGGAAAATGTGAGTACGTTTAAGTACTTGGGTAGTGTGCTAAATAAGGATGGAGGTTTGGAGGGTGAAGTGCTTGAAAGGGTACAGCAGGGAAGAAAGGTTGCTGGTTCTTTGAAAGCAGTGTTAAGAAACAGGGAAGTAAGCATGGAAGTGAAAAAGTTACTTCATGACAGTATTGTGATACCAACTCTAACGTATGGAAGTGAAGCTTGGACGTTGTTGGAGTCACATGGAGAGACAGGCTGACGAATGAGGATATAAAGAAGCGTTGTGGTGTGGATGTGATAGGAACCGTTATGAGGAACACACTGAGGTGATTTGGCCATGTGGAGAGGATGGAGGGTGAGAGACTGACGAAGAGTGTATGTGAGTGAGGTGGAGGGGGGGAAGAGGGAAAGGGAGGCCGAGGATGAGATGGAGGGATGGTGTGGAGAGGTATATGAGAGAGGGGGTTGTGAGTTGGGAGCAGGGCAGTGAAATGGCGGGGGACAGGGCGACGTGGAGGCGATTTGATTGTGGCCACCCCAAACGGGATTGATGCGTCTGGCAATAGATAGATAGGTAGATAGAAATCGAAAAAAGATGCACCCTGGAAGACCTACATCAGTTCCAGGTTTCAGACACGGTGTGAATCGGCCCCAATAAGAAAAGTGTATCCTCGGTGGCACAATGCCATTTTTTTCTTTACCAAGGTACGCGAAATTTTGCAAAGAGACAGATCTTCTTCTGGCCCAGGTTTTAAGGAGGATGGAACCTCCAAGGCAGCAAATGACTTCTTGGGTCCTGGGCAATGCCGGTGTGTGTAGTATTTCTTCTTTTTTCCCAATTTAGTAGAACGACATTCTGCAGAGTGGTAGACCCAACTGGACCGGGTTTTAGGTAGTGCTCAGCTCCCCCATTCCCCAGTTGGGGGGGGGGAGGTGACACTCCATGCTCGATCATTAATCTTTACTTATGAAAATGAGGCTTTCAACAGACCTACGTTCTAGCTAGGATGAAACCCTCAGGGCTTTTCTCTGTAAGTAGTGATTCTTTCCCCGTAGAATACTGCAGAGATGGGAGCGGCCCTAACAGGAGTCTATTGTCCTGTTCGAGCTAACTATGGTAGTGTCTGCATTGGATGTAAGCCTCTGCAGTAAGTTTCACACAATCTCCTGCTGTGGAACTCGGCTACAGTTTTGTTGTGCTTCCTTTATCTCCATTTGCACTCACTCTTTCTTCTCTTCTTTCACTCACTCATCCTTTTACGCATCTTTCGTTACCTCGTTTTTTTTATTTATTTTTATTACATTTTTTGTACACTGTTACGAATCTCCCTTGTTATCCAGTTTTCCCTTATTTTCCTTTCTCCCTCCACTGCCGTTCTTTTCTCTCCTCTCTCCGTCACATTCCTGCTTTCACACTTATCGTCCATGCCTCTTCTCTTCCTCACCATATTTTTACCCATCTTTCTCATTACTCCCTTGTTGTATCCTTTTCTCTCTCCCTTACTTTCTTCTTTTCCGCAAAGTATTTCATTATTCATTTGCACTGGCATATATGCCAGATTTCCGACCCCATGTATCATACTGAATTACGATGGTGGTGATGATGATAATGATGATGATGACCAAAATTATTCTTTTGCACTGTTCCATTGTTTATGTATGTTATTCCAAAGATTAAAATGTATAAATAACGCAAATGAAAACAATGCAATAGGTAAACCAGCTATTTATGATAAGTACGAGATGGTACAGAGCCTCATAGGGTTGCATTCTTGACACTAAGGTCGCTCCCTAGCTCCTCTTCCTTACAAGATATTTATATGTCTGGTAAGCTAATATAACCTCATGTAGTCTACGTAGATAACAAAATAATATAAATAACGTAACAAAAGAAGAACATGTTATAGTAAGCAAATAAGTAATTAAGAGAGAAGTACTAGAATGCCTCCTAATCCTTCGAGATTACTGACTCCAATCCCAGACAAATACGATCCTATTAATGGAAGTACAGTATCCTGTATGGTGTTTAGAGAATCCCTGAGATGTAGGTCGGGGGTAGGAAATTTATTTGTGGAGGTAATGAAGTGTGTACTGAGATGAATTGTGGTGAGAATGAGAGTGGGGTGTGTAATGGAAGATACTGTATGTGTAAGGCAAGAGGTTAAATGTAAAAATCTTAGTATAACACGGTTAAACTGTTATCTGTATATAAAAAAATAACTCATTTAGATGTCATCATGATATCTTTCAAATCAGTGAAGGTGTATGAGGTTGTGGGTGTGTGGGTGTGTTTTTTTTTTTAATTGTAACTTTCTGAGACTTCATACACTGAGTCTGATCAAAAATCACCAATTTTCTCTGACATTTTCTGTGAACTTCAACGTCCTCTCCACACTGTCAGGGGTTTTAGATTGAAATACAAATGCAGAATACAGCATTTCTCCCGCGTTCATTTTTAAATAAAACCTAATAAATATTGTAAATAATAAAAATAATCTATATTATAATGATCCGATTTCTGTAGCTATGTTTGTTGGTTTTTTGTTACCGTAACACAGCAAAACGGCGCAACGCAATGCAATTTGTGCTGGAGCAAGGTACCTTTAAAATGCTCTAACTTGAAGAAAGAAAACATATCCAGTCCAATTGGGCCACCGGTTCCCAAGTTATGACTCATTTTTTGCCTTTTGACATTGAGTGGAGGCTTCATTAAACCAAGTAACAATAATAATTATGATTATCATGATGGTGATAATAATAATAATAATAATAATCATCATCATCATCATCATCATAATTACTAGAACACCGTATAACTTTTCAACTAGAATTTTAATCAAGAAAACCTTTCCATAGCCATTGCCTACTAGACGACAAGCTGTAAACAGACCTTGTGGTCAAGGGTCACTGATTTTGTGCACGTTACCTTGGGCCACCACAGTCTATTAATCCACCAACTTTAGTGGCTCTAACTTTAGTCCTTCATGGAAAATAAAATGTCATCCTGAATATCCAGAAAAGTCCCAGTTTTTTACCCAGGGTGAGATCAAGGTTATTGATCTCATGCCTGTGTCCTAGGGTCATAACATTCTATATGTCCACCAGGTTTGGTGGTTCTAGCTTTAATCCTTCATGTAAAATTAGGTGACATCCGGAATATCCATGAAGGCCTTATTTTTCACCCTGGGCAGTCTCAGAGAAAAATTAACTGATTGGAGCCAAACTCCTTTCCAAACTGCGTTCGTCTTAAGGCTATATTGAACTAAAATTTCGGTTTCCTAGCACAAGTACATCTTGCGTGGCTAGCTCCTTTTTTGTGTTCCGGATAATATAATGAGATCGGGTTGATGGATTGCAACCATATTTGTCCAAAGAAGCAGGCGCCTGTTCAACTAAGTTGACCAAGTTTTGAAAGCTCTAGGCAAAATAGCTTTTGCATTTTCGTAATTTTAAAACGGGTAAAAATAATAATACCATCAAAAAGCGGTCCCATGGTACAGCAAACCCGTCCTTGGCAGTCATTTTAGTGCTGATGTATAGGCACAATAGCATATCTAGTCAAAGATGTCACATACCAAATTTTGAGTAAATCGGGTGAAAATTTACGATTTTATGCCCATTTGAAATTTCAGGCCCGACCCACCTGACACTGACCCCTCTACTGCTAACTGGGGGGTGAACCTCTTATGTAATTAGGCATTTTACAGGATGCAGGTTCAAAACCTTTAGGTTTTGGTTTCATGTCGATAAAACGAATTTGAAAGGAGTTTTGGCGATTTTTTTTTTTTTAATACATTTTTTGGCCTACAGCCTGGGCCTTTTACAAACTTAGCCCAAATTTTAAGCAGGTGATCAGGTCATAGCCCATCATCCCTGCAATTTTAGTGAAAATCGCACCAGTAGTAGGTGGAGTAGACTGTAGCACCAGGTGGAGTAGACTGTAGCACCAGTCGAACAGGGCAGTACTCCCGAGGTTGATGGCAAGCTGGTGATAGGGAGAGCTGGAGCTCCCGTTTCACCAGCCCTCAGGACTTGATCCTGACCATCTCCCTTTTCTGAACATTTTCAGTGCATTCATTTACACAGAGAGTAGGCCAGCATGCTCTCATAATACCTCTACCTTCAACTGTCTACACCACACTACATGCGCATAACATATCACACCTTCAATTCACATCTTTAGTAATGGCCACTGCAATCTTACTATCAAATGAGGTGGTACCTCGGATTGCCACCACCGGCAGGGTAGGGCTGGAGGCATAGGGTCCTCCCGGTCGCCATCAAGCGACTGTGCCGGCAGCGACTGCTGCTATTTCCGGGAATGCTCGTCGGTGAAGAGGTGACGGTGTGGCCTTATTCTTTACCAACATCCACGGCCTTACCACAAATTTAAACTCAGTTCATTATTTCCTTCAGTCCATATCCCCTTTGGCCCTTTTCCTCACAGAACCACAGATCTCACCCTCTACCGATATATCTCCATTTCGTTTTCCCGGTTGCCATCTCCTTACAAACTTCCGTAACAAGGGCGGCACCTGTTGTTATATCAAATCCCAATATGCAGTTGACACTATTTTAAACTTCACTTCATCCAGTTTTGATTACTCATTATATAAATGAAATTGCCAAAACATTACCAAATATATCTGTGTAGTTTATCGTTCCCCCAATGCTTCTTCGGAATCCAGTGTATTTGATTCCATATCCACTCAGTTGAGTAACCTTGACCTTGCCCTTGGCAATGAAATTACCATTTTGGGTGATTTTAACATACACAATGTTGAATGGTTATTGCATTCTGCCCGGAGTGACGACGCTGGTCTAGAATGCGAGCTGTTTGCGGAATCGTTTAATCTCACCCAGTTGGTAAAGCAACCAACCAGAATACCTGATAATCCTGACCATAATGCCCATCTCTTGGATTTATTCTTGACAAATAATCCAGATCAATACAGGATAGAGGTACTGTCACCACTTGGATCCTCTGACCACAATCTCATCAAAGCCTCATTAGTTAACCCTCCTACACCTCCCCATTCTGAACCTGTCAGGGTGACCCGATGGCACTTTGACAGGGCAGACTAGGATGGATTTAGAAATTATCTTGCTGATGTTCCATGGCAGTCTTTCTTCTCTAGTGATCCCAATTCTGCCCAGTCCCACATTTGCGACTTAATACTAGCTGGTATGGATTTATTCATTCCATGTCAACAATTCACTAAAAAATCAAACTCTCCAAAATGGTTTCATGGCAATTGTGCCAGAGCAACAGCCCAAAAGTCATTAGCATATAACTCTTACTTAAAATCGAAAACATCTGAATCACTCTCCCAATTTAAAATTGCTAGAAATCATGCAAAAGCTGTATTAAATCTATCTAAATCAAACTTTCTTCAAAAGCAAGCATCAAAACTACTCAACAACCCTAATAACAATAGAATATTCTGGTCAACTCTTAATTCTTTCAATATTAACTTTAACAAGTCATCTTCCATTCCCCCACTAAAATCTTCAGATGGCAATATTACAAATGACCCACGTGGGAAAGCAGATATCTTTGCTAGTACCTTTGCAAGAAACTCTACCATAGATGATACCTGCCAGAATGTCTCAGTACTGGAACTTGATTCTCCCGAAATTGCCCCACTTAAAATACAGACAAGATACGTAAAATCCATCCTAGACAATTTACCTACCAACAAAGCTCCAGGCCCAGATGGAATTCCGCCAATTTTTGTGAAAAAGTGTTCCCCTGAACTTGCCTCTGTCCTAGCTAAATTATTCAGACTATGCATACGTACTTCTTTATTCCCAAATTCATGGAAAGAAGCCCATATCCACCCAGTTCCGAAGAAAGGAAGTTCGTCTGACCCCTCCAATTACAGACCAATAGCTGTCACATCTTCTCTTGGTAAGGTATTTGAAACTTAATAAACATATTGTTAAACATCTTGAATCCAACAACTTAATTAGTGATAGACAATACGGTTTTCGCCACGAAAGATCCACCATTGACATACTCAGTCTCTTAACTCATACCATCCATCAATCAATTGATCTTTTTGGAGAAACTCATGCAGTAGCTCTTGATATCTCTAAAGCTTTCGACAGAGTATGGCACCGTTCCCTGCTGTCCAAACTCCCTTGCTATGGACTAACGTCTTTTGTTCCTTTGATTTCTTCTTATCTTAGTGACAGGAAAATAAGAGTAAAAGTAGATGATGTATATTCGAATTTCCACTCAATTAACGCTGGCGTGCCGCATGGATCAGTTCTGGCGCCAACCCTATTTCTGGTTCATATTAATGATCTCTTATCTGTCACTCACAATCTCATTCACTCATATGCATATGACTCAACACTACATAGTTCATTCACACTCAGACATCCATTTACAAAGTCTAATATCTCTACCTCTCAACTCAGTACAGCCATCTCCATAAATCAAGATCTATCTACAATCAGTGAATGGGGACAAAACAACTTTGTCTCTTTTAATGCTAGTAAAACTAAATATATACAGTTTACTAATAGACAGATATTGCCAGATTCGTACATTACCTTCAGTGCTACTAATATTCCCATCTCCAAAAGTATTGAAATTCTTGGTGTCTCACTTAACAGTGCCCTCAGCTGGACCTCTCATGTCAGATCACTTGCTAAAACCGCCTCAAAGAAACTTGGATTATTGTACAGAGTCTGTAAGTTCTTTGCCGATGAGGAGTTAGCTATAATTTATAAGAGTCATGTGTGGTCTCAACTTGAATATTGCTCACACTTGTGGAATGGTTGTGGAGAGGTTGCATTAAGACAACTAGACAAAATTCAGAATAAAGCTGTTAGAATCATTAACAACCCTGCCATTACATATAAACTACCTCCCCTGCAAGTAAGAAGGAATGTTGCCTCCCTTGCATTATTTTAGATATTTTTTTGGCAAATGCTCAGACGAAGTTGCGTCCATGGTGCCACCTCTCCATGCCTTCCCTCGTGCTACACGGGCATCTGGTAGCGCTCATGACTGGAATGTCACTCAACCATATTGCAGAACTTCTGCCTATCAGAATTCTTTCATTCCCCGAACTGCATCTCTCTGGAACTCGCTTCCCCAGTGTTGTTTTCCTCCAAATTTCAACCCACAACTGTTCAAGTCTAACTGTTACAGATATTTTATGAACAGAGGACACCAGTAATCTGGTGTATGGATTATTTTTTTTTTACTCATTTGTTTTTCCTTCCTCCGTTCTGTTATTTATATATAAAAAAAAACAACATAAAGTTGTTAACAGGCAGACAGACAAACAGAGTGAAAACAATACCCATCCCCAAACCCCTCCGGGGCGGGAACGAGTAATAATAATTATAACTAAAAAGTGCTCAAGGAGTGCATACCTCCGTCGAGATAACTAGTACTCATCATCACTATCATCGCCCTTAGCATAACTTGCCAACAACATTGGATTAGATATCAAATACAGTTGTTCTTTCGGCAGGTAAAGATGAAGCGAACTATTCCATGGAGAGACTGGAATTGGTGAAAGAGTTCAAATACTCGGCTACAGTGATAGAAAAGAGAGGAAAATGTGCAAAAGAAGTTGAAAGTAGAGTGCAATGAAGGCCTTGATAAGAAACAGAGGCTTGAGTGTTTCAGCTGCACGAGGCTTACATGAGAGAGCGTTAGTACCAACTCTAACATATGGGTGTGAGACTATGGTGTGGCATGAAAATGAAAAGTCAAGAGTAAGAGCAGTGGAGACGGGACTGCTGAGGAATGTAGACATATGTGGAGTACTGAAGGTGGATAGGATACTAAATTATGTGATTCGTGAAAGGTGTGGAGTGAGGAAGTCGGTGGACACCGAATCGAAGAGTGTCCTGAGATGGCATGGTTGTGTGGAAAGAATGGGTAACAATAGAGTGGTGAAAAAGGTACACCTGAGCGAATTTGAAGTAGGGAGGAGGCTAGGTAGGCCAAGGAGAAGGTGGAGAGATATGGTAGGTAAGTGTTTGAGGAAGAGAGGTTTGGAAGTAGGTGAGGCTTGGGAACTGACAAAAGATCGAGCTGGCTGGATGAATGCTGTTAGAAGAAGTGCATGATCAGAGATTTTGGCACCCCTTGTGAACATGGCAGCATCCTGATTGACTCAATCGGATACGTTTGTGTGAAGCTGCAGAATGTAGTGAATGTTTTTGGTGCATTCAGTAGAGCCAGGATTCCGGGGGCTTGAATGATGAGTGAATGGAAGTGTGGCCTATTTGGATTGGGCAAGTTTGTGCTGTCTGGACATTGCTACTCCTCACCCTGTCCTTGGGTGGGATAGGGGGACCGGATGATGATAATGATGATGATGATGATGACTGATTATTATTATTAAATTTTAAAAAAAATAATAATAATAATAACTAAAACACCGTAAATTGTCCAAGGACTATTCTAATAAAGAAAAACTTCCCACAACCACTGCCTAGCCCTTTGGCCCCACTATAGGCTATGCTGAGCTATTATGGGACATTGAATTCAAGGTCAATGATCTTGTGCATGTCACCTTAGGTAATCATAGTCTGTAATTCCACCAAGTTTGGTGACTCTAGCGTTAGTCATTTATGGAAAATTCTGTGACTTCTGGAATATCCATAAAAGTTTCAATATTTGACCCCATCCAATCTCAGAGAATAATCAGCCAATTATACCCTTTCTCTTTTCCGCATGGCAACCGCCTTAAAGCATCTGTTACCGTGACATCAAGGTCAAGGTCACCCATCTTGTACATATTACTTTAGGTCATCAATGGCTATATGCGCATTAAGTCTTGTAGCTCTAGCTTTATCATTGCATGGGAAATTAGGTGACATCCGGATTTTTTTTGTGTGTGTGTCCAACTCTGGGTACAGGCTTCACAGCCTGCTTCCAAGGCTCAGTAGTCCTCCTACATATCATACACCTCTAAATGTCACCACTTCGGCGCTGACACCCACCATATTGAATACATGCTAGGGCTGTCTCATACACAACTAGTGTACTGGTATTAGTGGGGGTATTTTACATGTCATCCCTGTGGCGAGGGGGACACAATCTGGCCGCACTATGGGGTGGTACTGCTACTCTGTGGCCAGGTTGTCTTAGGAAGAATACTGCCACCGCATTCCCTGCGTGTCGTAAAAGGCGACTAAAAGGGGCGGGGTGAGGGGACTAGGGACCCCCTCCTCTGTTTTTTAGTTCCTAAAAAGAAACAGGCCAGAGAAAGGGATGGGGGATGGAGTTATCCCCGTACCCTGAAGATTGGGTCTATGAATGTGCGTGGATGTAGTACAATTGAGGCTAAAAGGGAGGAGATTGGAAGAATGTTTGTGAGAAGAAAGTTGGATGTGTTAGCTTTGAGTGAAACGAAGATGAAAGGGAAGGGTGAGTCTATGTTTGGAAGTGTGAATGGAAGATTGTCAGGTGTTGATAGAGGAAGGGCAAGAGAAGGTGTGGCCTTGTTAGTGAGTCCGGAAGTACAGCAGTGTGTGACTGAATGGAAGGAGGTGTCATCGAGACTGATGTGGGTGAAAGCGAAATTTGAACGTGAGTTGTGGGTGTTTGTGAGTGCATATGGGCCTGGTAGTGAAAGGGATGAAGAAGAGAGGGAGTCTTTCTGGAATGATGTTGATGAGTGTCTGCAGAGTTTTGGAGCGAATGTGAATGTGGTAATGATGGGAGATCTGAATGCTAGAGTGGGAAATGTAGCAGTTGAAGGTGTAGTTGGTATGCATGGTGTGCCTGGAAGAAATGAAAATGGGGAACGAATGATAGCGATGTGTGTTGAGAGAGAGATGGTGATTGGAAATACGCTGTTTGAGAAGAAAGATATTTATAAGTATACATGGGTGAGACAGGAGGGTGGAAGGGTTGTTGATAGAGCTTTGATGGACTATGTGGTTGTGTCTAGGAATGCAATAGGAAGATTGTTGGATGTGAGAGTTCTGAGAGGGGAGGGTGGAGGTATGTCTGACCACTACCAGGTGGAGGGAAAGTTTAGAGTAGGTAAGAGATGAGTGAGAGCTAGGAGGGTTGGGTGTGGCAGGGAGGTTTTGAAAGTGAGTGAGTTGGATAAAAGAGAGAAAAAGATAGAGTATCAGGAGAAATTGAAAGATGAGTGGAACGCACTGAAAGATCAGGAAAATGGCAGTGTGGAGGAGGAATGGCAGTTGTTTAAGAGTGCTGTGGTGGGGCGTGCTGAAGGGGTGTGTGGTGTGAGACGTGTGGGTGGCGGTGTAAGAAAAGGAAGTGAATGGTGGTGTGAGGAAGGAAGTATGGCTGTGGCTGAGAAGAGACGTGCATATGAAGTGTCGCTGCAGAGGAAGGATGAGATGTCATATGAAAGGTATAAGGAAAAGAGGAATAGGGTGAGAAGGGCTGTGCGTGATGCTAAAGTGGCAGATGAGAGGTGGGGTAGGCGGCTTACAGAGAATTTTCAACAGAATAAGATAATGTTTTGGAAGGAGGTGAAAAGGGTGCGAAAGGGAGAGTCTGGGAAGGAAGAACAAGTAAAAGCAGAGGATGGAAGGATGTTAATTGAGATAGATGCAGTAAGGAAGAGATGGGCAGAGTATTTTGAAAGATTGTTAAATGTAGGGGAGGAAAGGGTGGCTGAGATTGTGGCAGATAGAAGGGTGCAAGGAATAAATGTGTTGGGAGAGTTGAATGATTCTTTGATCACGAAGGAGGAAGTGGAGAAGGCAGTAAAGGAGATGAAAACAGGAAAAGCTGCAGGTATGGATGGGTGTGCTGTGGAATGCCTGAAAGGTGGTGGAGTGACCACTGTTGACTGGTTAGTAAGATTGTTGAATGTGTGCTTTGTGAAAGATATGGTGCCAATTGACTGGGCAAGTGCTTCTGTGGTCCCGTTGTATAAAGGCAAGGGTGATAAGTATGAATGTACTAGCTTTAGGGGTATAAGTCTGTTGAGTGTTGTAGGTAAAGTTTATGGTAGAGTGTTAATTATGAGAGTTAGAGAGGGTAAAGAGGGAGTGTTTGGTGAAGAGCAGTGTGGCTTTAGGAGAGGGAGGGGATGCGTGGATCAGGTGTTTGCTGTGAGACAACTGTGTGAAAAGTATTTAGCGAAAGGCAAGGATGTGTTTTGGGCATTCATGGATTTAGAGAAAGTGTATGAAAAAATTGATAGGGAGGCTTTGTGGACTGTTTTAAGATTGTATGGACTTGATGGTAGGTTACTAAAAAGGGTGAAAAGTTTTTATGTAAATAGTAGAGCGTGTGTAAGAGTGGGAAATGCTGTGAGTGACTGGTTTCCTGTGAGAGTGGGGCTGCGACAGGGATGTGTGATGTCGCCTTGGTTGTTTAATATTTACATGGATGGTGTTGTAATGGACGTGAATGCAAGAGTTTTAGGTGGAGGTCTGAGTCTGGTGAATGTTGATGGTGGAGAGTGGAATCTGAAGCAGCTGCTGTTTGCAGATGATACTGCACTGGTGGCTGATTCAGAGGAGAGATTGAGACAGTTGGTAGAGGAGTTTGGAAGGGTGTGTGAAAGGAGGTAATTGAAAGTAAATGAGAATAAGAGTAAAGTGATGAAGTGTACGAGGTTGGTAGATGGTAGGGGGATGAATAGAGCTTTGAATGGCGAGTTGCTTGAGGAGGTAGAGTGTTTTAAATATCTAGGGTCACATGTTGCTGTGGATGGAAGAATAGATGGAGAAGTGAAGTTTAGAATAAATGAAGTAGGAAAGGTGCTGGGAGGAATGAAAAAAGTTTTTAGATGTCGTTCGCTTAGAATGGATGTAAAGAGAAGGCTGTATGAGGGTGTTGTGGTACCGACTGCATTATATGGGGCTGAAACATGGAATATGGGTGTAGCAGAGAGGAAAAGTTTGAATGTAATGTGTCACGAATCAATTCGCGACATTTCCTTTTTGTGAGAAGCCACGAACTAATAGTGGAAAACTCACTGTGTATCGCTCAGTTAACCGTTTCTCTCTCCATTTCGGGGTATACTTTTCAAATAATTCGTCACCGTTTTCAAAAAGTGACCGATTTAATGCACGTCACTAAGTGCGCTACTGAGCGATACAATTATTTCTTTATCGTTTGCCTCTGCTTCCCTCAACCGTTAGCCACGCCTTGCGTCCTGCCCATTCAATGCATTATTTGAATTCAGTTTAGTGTTTGCTGTGACGGAGACAGGACCTGTGCAGCAGTGCGAGAGGTCAGCTAGTACCCAAACTCCACTTACAGTTTCTCCAAGCTCCCACCTTTAGTTCTCCAGCTTTGGGTGATACACCGCATTCATTGACTAGTATTTCCTTTGTGTATTTTGTAGTCTTAAGAGTTTAGTTAAGGTGTTTTTCCTAGGCGTAAGTATTTAGCTTCTGTGTGAGTGAGCGAGTGCGTCTCATTTAATTTGATTTGAAATGTAATGTTAAATTTATTTTTGTGATTAATAAATTTAACAGTTCTATTTCTTGAGCTTAATGTAGAGTAAAAATCTTGTTTCATTTCTCCATAATTAAGCTTATTTTCCATACAGCTCCTAGCTTGCATAAACATTTACTATTCATAACTGGTACTTAGACCAGTCTTGTTGTATTAACTTAAAATCCGTTGTGCCAGGAGTTAATGCATCAGCAAGAACCTGATGTTATTATTATTAGTATTAGTTATTTATTGTCAGGGGTGATGTAACTTTCTCCAGAGGCTAACAGTACAGTAATTCAGCAATTGTGAGTAATTAGTCTCTGCTGTGTACTGTTGAGAAAGTTTATAAATTCTCGTTCTTGAGAATCTTAGCAAGTCAGCGTAAAGTAATCGTTGCTTGATGTAGCAAGACAATCATTGTCTCTGCTCTTCAATATTATTGAATATTATTATCAATTTAAATAACATTTAACCATTTATATCAAAATTACTGAGATATTTTAAAAACCCCGTGACAATTGGCGACCTCATTCCAGGATATTAACTCCTAGCTCTAAAGCTATTCACGAGATAGTGCTCACTCATTCATATTTAGGTATTTATCATTAAAGTTTATAGGCACAAGCTTACTGGTGTTTACCGTTAATTTAGCAAGTGAGTTTTTGCTTTATAGATCAATAGAGTACTTAACTCTAGTTTATTTTTGGTAACGCCAGACGATTTTATTCGCTCCTGGGAAGTCGGCGTACCCATTGTGTTTATTATTGAGTCTTCCCAATCATTTACATTTTTTATTTATTCTTTGCCAGTTAACTGGATAAGACTGGTCACCACTAGCTTGTGTCTGTACTCTTTACTTGTGTTTATTAGTATTCGTCGCTAAGCAGTCAGTACTCAATTTCGGTTTTGCTTAATAAATTAGCGCCATGGCTACTACTGTATTTTTACAGGAAGCCAAAGATATGGGTCTTTCGGACCCAACCGAAATTAAAGAGTATATACTCTCACGGCATAATCAGGAGCAGCAGCGCGAGAATGATGCCCGTGAAGAGCGTAAGATTCAGTGCGAATGCGAGCGAGAACAGCGCGAATACGAGCGAGAACAGCGTGAGGAACGTGAAAGAGAGCGTGCTTATGAACAAGAGCAGCGTGAGAAAGAGCGCGAATACGAGCGAGAACAGCGCGAACACGAGCAGAAACAACGCGAGCTCGAGTTAGAAAAAGAGCGACAGCAGCGCGAATACGAGCGTGAACAACGAGACAAAGAACGAGAACATGAACTTGAAGTGCTGAAGCTCAAGCGAGATTCCTTGGCTTCAGACACATCTGGTGCAGTTGGTCCAAGCTCCACGAGCGTTCTTCCTGCACATGTCCTGGCGACCCCACGCATCAAACTTCCTTCATACAAGGAAAGCGAGCGAATCGAGCCGTACATAGCTCGTTTTGAGGACATGGCAGACTTATATCAACTGGATGAGGCAGCTAAGCGGCTTCAGTTTCTTAGCCTATTTGAGGGCCCTGCCCTCGATATTCTCCACAGAATTCGTGGAGACAATCTCACATATGAGATGATGAAAGCTGCACTCATTAAGGCGTATGGTCTCACAGTAGACGACGCCAAAGTTCAGTTCATGCGAGCTCGTCTCCAAGACAAGGAGACAGCTGTTCAGTTCCTTGATCGTCTCACAGCTTGCTTAAATGAGTGGATGGAGAAAGATGAAACTCCTTCCACGCGTGAGGGGATAATTGACCTTATGCTGCGTACACAGCTAGAGAGGTCGTGGCCTGCTGAGCTCATAGCACAGCTTAAGATCTGCCAGGTGAAAGATGCCAGCCAAATGGCAGAGAAGGCTGACGCATTCTTTACTGCATACGGGTATCAAGCTCGTAAGCAAAACACCTGGAGCAGAAAAGATACTGCCAAGTCTGGGAAGCCGTCTCAGACTGAATCCCAGCACCAAGGCCATTCTCAGAATAATGGCCAAGGTCCAAAACCGCAGTGGAAGGACCAGGGGCAAAACACTCAGAAACCTGAGTGGAAGCGGTACAACAAGTACCCTAACCAGCAGCAGTATCAGCCACGCAACCGACCGTCGGGACAAACTTTTTCACCACCAGCTCAAAAGAGGCAGGAAGCGAATGCAGCCTTCATTCCTCAGCAGCAGCCTGGTGGTCACGTCCCTACTAGTGTGGGTACTTCCCCACAGTTCACTAGTCCCACAGTGACAGTGAACCCCCCTCCACAGATGGCCAATGTTCCATCTTATAATTCTCAAGGCACAATGTTTGCCGCATCAATTCAGCAGCCTCATGAGTGGCTAGCTGCTTCCTCCACAGGCCCCACTACAGGTGACAGCACCTTCCTTGTTCAGCCAGGGTTTGTGGGAGACATTCCTGTGAAGGTCCTGAGAGACAATGGTTCCTCAGGTTGCTCTGTTAAGCAGAGTTTAGTTCGGCCTGAGCAGTATACAGGTCGACAGATCCATGCAAAGCTTATTGATGGATCAGTGAGATTGTTCCCTGAGGCATGTATCCAGGTGGCATCTCCATTTTATACTGGTACGACACTTGCAGTTGTCATGCCAGAGCCTCTATTTGACTGTATAGTAGGCAATATTAATGGAGTCAAGGATAGTTGCTCCGATGACGCTACTCAGACTTCGGCTGCTGTGGTGACACGAGCCATGACTGAGGCTCTAGACTGTGTCACCCCAGTGATCATTGAATCGCCGCAAGATCTGATGTGCAGTCAACTTGTTGTGCAAGAGCAACATTCTGATCCGACACTTGCTGCCGTGCGAAACAAACAAAAGGGTCGAGTGATAAAATATTCACGGGGAGGTCGAGCCAAGTTCCTTCGCAAACAAGGACGGCTCTACCGTGAGTCACGAACACCCGAGGGCGAGGTTCGACTGCAGTTTGTCGTTCCCGCCAAGTACCGCCCAGCAGTGTTACAATGGGGTCATTGTTCAGCCTCAGGAGGTCACCTGGGCAAAAGGAAGACCCAGGGCCGTATCCGAGCTGACTTTTTCTGGCCAGGGATGGGACGGGACATAGATAGTTTTGTCCGTTCCTGTAGTGTGTGCCAAAGTATCACCACTAATCAGGGACATGCCCTTCCTGTGCCATTCATAACCACACCTGTAATCTCTGAGTCAGTTGAGAGACAGGGTAGTGGTGAAGTGGGTGCAGACCTGATGTCTCGCCCATTGGCCCCACAGGACACAGTATGTCCAGGGCCTGTACATGCATATTATGTACCTTAAGTTAAGGGGGAAGTTGAGAGGCGACTTGAGGCTATGGAAGACCCAAGTTTGCATAAGGATTCTCAGCTTCCCGGTACTAATAGAAGTACTGTAGGTTAAGGGGGAAGTTCGAGAGAGAACTCCGCAGTGGCGACTTGAGGCTATGGAAGACCCAAGTTTGCACAAGGATTCTCAGCTTCCCAATACTAATATTGTATTGTAGGTTAAGGGGGAGAGAGAACTCCGCAGAGGCGACTTGAGGCTATGGAAGACCCAAGTTTGCACAAGGATTCTCAGCTTTCCAGTACTAATATAAGTATTGTATTGTAGGTTAAGGGGGAAGTGAGAATTCCGCAGAGGTGACTTGAGGCTATGGAAGACCCAAGTTTGCAAGGATTCTCAGCTCTCCGATATTAATATAAGTATTGTAGGTTAAGGCACAGGTTGAGGACCCGTGTGCAGTTCGAGGCTATGGAAGACCCGAGTTTGCACAGGGATTCTCAACTTGCCGACCATAATCGTGTGCTAAAATTAATGGCGACCTCGAGCGTACTTTTCATAGCATGTACTGACTGCTAGCCAGAGAGAGTAATTGTAACATAATAAGAATTTTGTCCCATTGACACTTTTGATGCTCCACCTCAATTGGTTTTGCAGGTTCAGCAATGGGTGTAGCAGTTTTGCTGTGCGGGCCAGCCGATCGTCTGCCGCACGCTGCCACCTCTTCTCCTCTGCCTTCGTCATAGCCATATATTATTTACTGTGTCATTTTACACGTAGGTACAGTTACACTGCAACTGTCACACCTACACTGTGTATTACATACATCACACTACACAACAATTAGTTGTCAGTGTAAATGTAGCGACTTTTCGCTCAGTTTGACCTGAGTACAGGATTTTCACCGTCGTCACGGAGTTTTTCCCTCAAGCTTGCTTCTATTAACGTAAATACGAGGTTTTTTCGCTCACTGACGACTGCGACTTTCTCCTGTAGCAGGATAGCACACACACCACAGTGTGAATCTTGTGTGACTGAGTTAGGATTTATATGTATGTATATTGAAATCTTTCTTCTGAAGGAAGAAAGATTTAATTTTCATGGGGCGTAATGTCACGAATCAATTCGCGACATTTCCTTTTTGTGAGAAGCCACGAACTAATAGTGGAAAACTCACTGTGTATCGCTCAGTTAACCGTTTCTCTCTCCATTTCGGGGTATACTTTTCAAATAATTCGTCACCGTTTTCAAAAAGTGACCGATTTAATGCACGTCACTAAGTGCGCTACTGAGCGATACAATTATTTCTTTATCGTTTGCCTCTGCTTCCCTCAACCGTTAGCCACGCCTTGCGTCCTGCCCATTCAATGCATTATTTGAATTCAGTTTAGTGTTTGCTGTGACGGAGACAGGACCTGTGCAGCAGTGCGAGAGGTCAGCTAGTACCCAAACTCCACTTACAGTTTCTCCAAGCTCCCACCTTTAGTTCTCCAGCTTTGGGTGATACACCGCATTCATTGACTAGTATTTCCTTTGTGTATTTTGTAGTCTTAAGAGTTTAGTTAAGGTGTTTTTCCTAGGCGTAAGTATTTAGCTTCTGTGTGAGTGAGCGAGTGCGTCTCATTTAATTTGATTTGAAATGTAATGTTAAATTTATTTTTGTGATTAATAAATTTAACAGTTCTATTTCTTGAGCTTAATGTAGAGTAAAAATCTTGTTTCATTTCTCCATAATTAAGCTTATTTTCCATACAGCTCCTAGCTTGCATAAACATTTACTATTCATAACTGGTACTTAGACCAGTCTTGTTGTATTAACTTAAAATCCGTTGTGCCAGGAGTTAATGCATCAGCAAGAACCTGATGTTATTATTATTAGTATTAGTTATTTATTGTCAGGGGTGATGTAACTTTCTCCAGAGGCTAACAGTACAGTAATTCAGCAATTGTGAGTAATTAGTCTCTGCTGTGTACTGTTGAGAAAGTTTATAAATTCTCGTTCTTGAGAATCTTAGCAAGTCAGCGTAAAGTAATCGTTGCTTGATGTAGCAAGACAATCATTGTCTCTGCTCTTCAATATTATTGAATATTATTATCAATTTAAATAACATTTAACCATTTATATCAAAATTACTGAGATATTATAAAAACCCCGTGACATAATGGAGATGAGGTGTCTGAGGAGTATGTGTGGAGTGACGCGTATGGATCGAGTGCGAAATGATGAAGTGCGAAGGAGAACTGGAGTTGTTCGGGAGATGGCTGGTAGAGTTGAGCAGAGGGTGTTGCGATGGTTTGGGCATATGGAGAGAATGGATAATGAGCGACTGGTGAAAAAGATAACTAGATCTGATGTGAGAGGTATAAAGCTGAGAGGAAGACCATGAATAGGATGGATGGACAGTGTGAAGAGAGCACTGGATGCGAGAGGGATGTCTGTTGAGCAAGGAAGCGTGGCTGTGAGTGACAGAAATAAATGGAGAGAAATTGTGAATGAATAAGCGATGATGCAGCCCTGAGGGGATATTCTCCCGCATTTGGTCTGATCAGCTAGTCAGGTCAGGTGCGGGTAAGGGGATGGGTCTGTTATGATGTGGCAGGGGTAAACCAGCTCTGCTGTCGGGCCCTGCTGCGGATGTCACTGATTGCATTGTGCAGTTGACCCTTGTGCGGTGTGGTGCGGTGAGGATCTGTCCGTTTTCCCCTTGGGGCTAAGATCCGAATGAATGTGTTTGAATGGATGAGTAAATGGGGAGTGTGTCGTCCTGTCTCGGCTACCTCCCTTTCCTTGGGGGAAGCAGCCTAGGTATATAGATAGATAGATTTTTACATGCCGGTGGATATTCTGGTAGATCAGTAAAGTCTGATTTTAAGAAATTCAAATCCCTAAACTGTTCCCTGTCCCAGCGGGGATTTGAACCTGGGTCCAGTGGGAGTGCAGGACACCCTTCTACCGATTTAGCCCCCTCCTCCACCGATTTTTTTTTTTTCTTTTTTTCAGATATAAAGGTCATTGATCTTGTGCATGCCATCTTAGGTCATCACGGTCCACCAAGTTTTGTGGCTTCAACTTTAATCCTTCATGGAGAATTAGGTAACATCTGGAAAATCTGAAAAGCCCCAATTTTTGGTCCCAGATGAGGTCAAGGTCACTGATCTTGTGCATGTTACCTTAGATCATCACAGTTTATAACACGACCAAGTTTGGCAGCTTTATTCCTTCATGGATTATTAGGCGATATCAAAAATATCTGGAAAGCTTCCAGTTTTTTATCCTGTGCGAGGTCAAGGTGCGGGTAAGGGGATGGGTCTGTTATGATGTGGCAGGGGTAAACCAGTTCTGGTGTCGGGCCCTACTGCGGATGTCACTGATTGCATTGCGCAGTTGACCCTTGTGCGGTGTGGTGCGGTGAGGATCTGTCTGTTCTCCCCTTTGGGGCTAAGATGTGAATGAATGTGTTTGAATGGATGAGTAAATGGAGAGTGTGTCGTCCTGTCTCGGCTACCTCCCTTTCCTTGGGGGAAGCAGCCTAGGTATATAGATAGATAGATAGAGGTCAAGGTCACTGATCTTGTGCATGGCACCTTAGGTCATCAACAAGTCCTCCAAGTTTTGTGGCTCTAACTTTAATCTTTCATGGAAAACTAAGTGACATCCGGAATATCTGGCAAAAGTGTTAATATTTCATCTCAGGTGATCTCAGAGAATAATCAAGCGATTGGACCCATACTCTCTTCCAGCTTAAGTTCGCCTTAAGGCTATTGTGTAGTAAATTTTCAGGTTCCTAGTTTGGATGGTTTTTTAGATAACAAGGCTGACTCACTTTTCTGTGTTCAGGATAATATCTGGCGATCCGGTTGACCATATATTCTAACCAAAGAAAGCTGGCAGCAATCTGACTAAGATGACCATGTTTGAAGTCTGTTGCCCAGATAGCCTTTGCTATTTTGGAATTTTAAAATAAGTAATAATAATAATAATAATAATAATAATAATAATAATTCATTCCTTCACTCACCCTCTATGTTGCCCCATGAGGAACGTGGGAGCCCGGCGCTGGGCTAGCTGGTCATGACATTTAAGATAAGGATGACAATAGCAATAACAATAATAATAATAATAATAATACGGTAATAATAATAATAACATCAACAATAATAATAATAATAATAATAATAATAATAATAATAGTAATAATAATAATATTAATATTAATAAGGATAATAATAATATTATTATTATACAAATCTCTATCTATACCCAAGGAAAGGGAGGTAGCAGAGACAGGACGACACACTCCCAATTTACTCATCCACTCAAACACATTCATTCGCATCTTAGTCCCAAAGGGAAGAAGGAACAGATCCTCACTGCACCACACCGCACGAGGGTCAACTGAGCAGTCCAATCAGTGACATCCGCAGCAGGGCCCGACAGCAGAGCTCATTTACCCCTGCCACATCATAATAGACCCATCCCCTTACCCGCACCTGACCTGATCAGCTGATCAGACCAAATGTGGGAGAATATCCCCTCAGGGCTGTGTCATCATTGATTCATTCACAATTTCTTTCCATTTATTTCTGTCAGCAGGAATGAGTGAGGTTGGTCACTCTCATCTTAAATATCGGGACCAACTGCCTAGCCCCGGGCTCCTACGCTCCTCATGGGGCAACGTAGGATTGGATGATGGATGGATGGATATTTCTGTCAGGCACAGCTACTCTTCCTTGCTCAACAGACATCCCTCTCGCATCCAACACTCTCTTCACACTGTCCATCAATCCTATTCCTGGTCTCCCTCTCAGCCTTATACCTCTCACATCAGATCTAGTTATCTTTTTCACCAAATTGCTCATTATCCATTCTCTCCATGTTCCCAAACCATCGCAACAACCTCTGCTCAACTCGATCAGCCATCTCCCGAACAACTCCAGTTCTCCTTTGCACTTCATCATTTCTCACTCGATCCGTACGCGTCACTCCACACATACTCCTCAGACACCTCATCTCCATTGCATTCAGACTTTTCCTCTCTGCTACACCCACATTCCATGTTTCAGCTCCATATAACGCAGTCGGTACCACAACCCCTCATACAGCCTTCTCTTACATCCATTCTAAGCAAATGACATCTAAACACTTTTTTCATTCCTCCCAGCACCTTTCCTACTTCATTCATCCTAAACTTCACTTCTGCATCTATTCTTCCATCCACAGCAACATGTGACCCCAGTTATTTAAAACACTCTACCTCCTCAAGCAACACACCATTCAAAACTATATGCATCCTCCTACCATCTACCAACCTTGTACACTTCATCACTTTACTCTTATTCTCATTTACTTTAAATTTCCGCCTTTCACACACCCTTCCAAACTCCTCCACCATCTGTCTCAATCTCTCCTCTGAATCATCCACCAGTGAAGTATCATCTGCAAACAGCAGCTGCTTCAGATTCCACTGTCTACCACCAACATTCACCAGACTCAGACCTCCACCTAACATTCTTGCATTCACCTCCCTTACAACATCATCCATATAAATATTAAACAACCAAGGCGACATCACACATCCCTGCTGCAGCCCAACTCTCACGGGAAACCAATCACTCACAGTATTACCCACTCTTACACACACTCTGCTATTTACAAAAAACTTTTCACCCCTTCTAGTAACCTAATATCAAGTCCATACAATCTTAAAACAGTCCACAAAGCCTCCCTATCAGTTCTATCATACGCTTTCTCTAAATCCATGAATGCCCAAAACACATCCTTGCCTTTCGCTAAATACTTTTCACACACTTGTCTCACAGTAAACACCTGATCCACGCATCCCCTCCCTCTCCTAAAGCAACACTGCTCATCACCCTACACTCCCTCTGTGTCCTCTCTAACTCTCTAAATTAACACTCTACCATACACCTTACCTACATCACTCAACAGACTTACACCCCTAAAGCTAGTACATTCATACTTATAACCCTTGCCTTTATATAACGGGACCACACAAGCACTTGCCCAGTCAACTGGCACCATACCTTTCACAAAGAGCACATTCAACAATCTTACTAACCAGTCATCCGTAGTCACTCCACCACCTTTCAGGCATTCCAAAGCACACCCATCCATACCTGCAGCTTTCCCTTTTTCATCTCCTCTACTGCCTCCTGCACTTCCTCCTTCGTGATCAAAGAATCATTCAACTCTCCCTACACATTTATTCCTTGCACCCTTCCATCCGCCACAGTCTCAGCCACCCTTTCCTCCTCCACATTTAACAATCTTTCAAAATACTCTGCCCATCTCTTCCTTACTGCATCCATCTCAATTAACATCCTTCCATCCTCTGCTTTTACTCGTTCTTCCTTCCTAGACTCTCCCTTTCACACCCTTTTCACCTCCTTCCAAAACATTTTCTTATTCCGTTGAAAGTTCTCAGTCAACCGACTACCCCACCTCTCATCTGCTGCCACTTTAGCATCATGCACAGCCCTTCTCGCCCTATTCCTCTTTTCCTTATACCTCTCATATGACACCTCATCTTTCCTCTGCAGCCACACTCCATATGCACGTCTCTTCTCAGCCAAAGCCACATTTACTTCCTCGCACCACCATTCACTTCCTTTTCTTAAACCACCATCCACATGTCTCACACCACAACTCTTCCGCATGCCACACCACAGCACTCTTAAACAATTGCCATTCCTCCTCCACACTGCCATTTTCCTGAAATTTCACTGCATTCCACTCTTCTTTCAATTTCTCCTGATACTCTATCGTTTTCTCTCTTTTATAGTCAAGGAGGTGGGTGTTTTTTTTTAGCTGAACCTTGCTTTAGGGTATATTCAAGGTTTTTTGGTTGTTTATTGCTCTCCCACATGTCCTGAACAAGAATTCGATGGATGCCACTCTGGCATCCTTGGGCAAAATTTTTTATAGGGGCAAATAAGTACCCCCTCCTTTATAAGCGATTTGGTCAGCGGTTGTAATATTCAGACACTGCTCCCAGTTTCATCTTCTTGAAATTAAGTAATTGAAGATGTGTTCCTAAGAGGGGAGCATGTCTGCCGCCATGAAGAAGGACCATGGAATGCTGTGTTTTCGACTAATTCGGGGAACAGACATACATCCGGTATGGAAAAGCAAGAGGTGGACTTGTTGGTATCACCCTCTCACCAGATCAGGTGGCACAATGGATCCTTTCATATGGTGTCTGCAACACGGTTTCTCTGGCTATGGATACAATGTTCAAGGATGAAGATAGCATCAGTGTGGAAGGGAAGGAGTCAAAGAAAAGGCATAAGGAGGAAGGATCACAAAGGGTTGAGCTCGATGCAATGGACAGACGGAAAATATGGACTGAACTACAGAAATGCTTCCAACCTCTGAAATCCTCAAATGAAAAGCTTGTGAACATTGTCAATGGGTGCACTGCAGACAGCAAGGTCAATGTCCAGAATGCTGTTGCAATTGGGCAAAATATGGCTGCCAGGTTTCTAGGCAAATTACCTGGAGGTTTCTATGAACCAGTGAAAAAAGAGGTGGTCACTATGGAGACAGTGAAGAAAGGAGTCAGAGTCGGAGACAAGACAGTGTATGACACAGAAAGGTTGTATGCAAGAATGCTCGTGACAAGTGCTCACGGGGGCCTTGACTTAAAGGATGTCCTTAGTTATGAACTGGCACCCATCCCATTCAGTCTATTCGTTGAATATGGTGATATGAGGAGAGGCAACAAATCCTCTCTTGTCAGCCATCTTGCAGTATTGAAGCATTCAACCATTCAGCCCGAGGTTGAAATCACTGATGGTAATGCAATACCGTACCACGTCTCCTGGCCAAAGAATGCAACAATGGAACAGCTGGCAGCTAACTTCAGCAAATCAGTATTTCGAAGTCATGAGGTGTACGTTATCTTTGACCGGTACCAGGAGGGATCCATTAAGTCCCATGAACGTGAGAGACGTACATCTGGAGCTCTGCCCCCTGACATCAAAATGACAATGACCACTCCTCTGCCAGCTAGGAATGTGCTCATGAAGAATGTCAACAACAAAAAGCAATTCATTGGCCTTCTTTGTTCAGCACATGATGATGATGATGTGAATGTGAAGATGATTGGTCAGGAGGATGAAGAATTTGGACATGAAGAAACCGATATCAACATAATCAGCTACACTCTTCTTTTGGCAAGAGAGGAAAGCAGGGAACACATTCAGGTTCTGAGTGAGGACACAGATGTGTTTGTGCTGTTGGTGTACTTTTGTTGGAAACATCACCTCTCCCACGAGGTCACAATGAGGAAATTTGATGGAACAGTTATCGATATAACTGCTACAGCTAGAAAGCTTGGAAATAAAAGCTTGCAGCTTTTGCCCTTGCATGTGATTACCGGGTGTGACACAGTCTCATACCCCTTTGGGAAAGGCAAAGTATCTGCCATTAATGTCATGATGAAGCATGACAACTTTGATCTTACTCCAGTGGGTCAACCAAACACTTCTGAAGAAGTCTTGATGGAGACTGGTCGTCGTCTGTTTTGCCCCTTGTATGGTGCCAAGATCTGCACAACCATGGCTGAAGTTCGCCACATGCTCTTCACCACAAAGAGAGAAAAATGCTCCAATCTCTGCTCTCTTCCGCCAACAGACGAGGCACTCACTCACCACATGAAGCGAGCTCACCTTCAGGCAATGTTGTGGAAAGCTGCTGATGAGCAGCAACCCCCAGATGTGAATGCAGAAGACTATGGGTGGTATAACAGAGATGGGGTCCCCTATCCAGTAACAATGTATAGGCCTGCAGCACCTTCAGACCTAATGAAAGTTATCGCATGTGGATGCACAAGCAGCACACCATGTAGTCGTAAGCAGTTCAGCTGTAAGAGTGCAAAGATGTCTTGCACCACATTCTGCAGCTGCCAAACAGAGGACAAGTGCAACAATGAACATACAGTTAAGCAGATGTTCGATGATCCTCTTGAATCAGACAGTGAGGATGATCTGGATGAATAGATCTCTGTTTTGAGCTATGGATGTAAATGTTTAAAGCTTACATATTGTGGTGACATGTAGAGAGTCTTATTTTAAATATTTTGGTGAAGGCTAGTCTAGAGAACTTACTGATGAATGTTAGTCACTGCTGGCATCATTCATTTTGTTGCTGTTATATGCTATTTTTATACCTTTTGGTAGCTTTTTGCCCATACTATGTCCATGTATTGTCATGATGAATGTGTATGATGTTCAATAAAACTCATAGATGTTATTATAATAACAGAGACAGCTTGTACATAGTATTTAAAGCACAGTACCACAGTGATAAATATGGTCCAGCCGCCAAAAAAAAATGCCCAAGGGTGCCAGAGTGGCATCCATCAGATTCTTCATTAGGACACCCAGGACGACTAGAAACAGCAAAAAAAAACTTGTATATACCCTATAGCAAGGTTCACCTCACTGTCTCCTGGACTATTATCCAACTCACTTTCAAAACCTCCCTGCCACACCTAATTCTCCTAACCTTCACCCATCTCTTACCTACTCTTAACTTTCCCTTCACCAGGTAGTGGTTAGACATATCTCCACCCTCTCCTCTCAGAACTCTCACATCCAACAATCTTCCTATTACATTCCTGGACACAACCACATAGTCTATCAATGCTCTATCAACAACCCTTCCACCCTCCTGTCTCACCCACGTATACTTATAAACACATGGGTGAGACAGGAGGGTGGAAGGGTTGTTTATACAAAGGGTTGTTTATACAGATAAAAATAGTAATAATGTTGATGATAATAATAATGATGATGATGATGATGATAATAATAATAATAATAATAATAATTACTACTACTACTACTACTACTTTTTTTTTTTTTTAAACCACCTCCATCCATCGGGGAATTATATTGTGAAGATCAAAACCAACCTTCCTAATACAGTTCACCATTTGGAGTTGTAATGTGGAGGTTAACACTAACCTTCATATTACAATCCGTTGGCCCCAAACACGCCAACGGCTGTGGTTACCAACCATCTACTATTACTGTTGTTATTTTATTTTATATTTATTGATATTACAGTGTAAATAAAGACATTAAACTATTGGAGTTGCTGGTCTATGCAACTCTCGACCACTGTAGCTTCGTAATCCATACCCGCCAGAGAGACAGGCCTGAGGGCTGATGATCTTGTACCCCTGAGACATAGCAGAGCAGACCTCACGAGGGAGAATGAGAGTCGACATCTCATCCAGGCCATAACAGAACTCTGCGGTTGACGTTTCTTCTCAGAAAGAACCTCTGCCAGTCTCGAGTAGAATCTCACTGCCTCTGGACCCATCCCACCTGATGTCGTGAACACAAGGGGAGTGAATCGACCGTGGTCCACATGTTGGACCCTTTCTTGATAATTTCTATTTTTTTTTTGTTCATTCCTTTTGTGTGCAGCTTCGAGAGACAGTTCACGATGAAATGCTGCCATGGGATCGAATATCCTGATGTCGAAGAATGCCCTCTGCCCTCGTGCCCAGAAACCTCGAGCACTGACATCCACTCTTGCATCATTTGATGTGTTTGCTGTTCTGTGGGTGAAGTGCTCGCCGTCCAGGGGTAGCAGAGCTGGCTCAATCGTGACATCATGGCATATTTCCTGTAGCATTTTGGCAGTGGGGTCGCGTACTTCATCGTGTCGGATGCAAACAAAGCCTCCCTTCTTGCGTACCATTGCATGGTTTGCATCGAAGGCAGTGCCACAGGCACAGTGTTGAGGTAGGTTCTCTATTGGCCACCCATATCTCAAGGCTATGGCGTCAATAAATTCTTGTTTGTTGAAGTGGAAACCTTTTGCCTTGAGAGGCATGGTTGTGAGCCAGTTCGATGCCCCAACCTCCTGTCCAATTTCAACTCTTCTGCACTGGTCTGGTGTTAGATGTTCGATTCTGTGCTGCAGCTGGTCTTTTTGTCTTGCTTCACGCTCCTTGCTTATCTGTGTCTTTATGTCTTTCTGCCTTTGGTGGTCGATTTCACTCGTCTCAACCTGGGCACAGATCTTCTGTGACAAGGAGTGAATTTCTGTGTTCATAGCTTGCCACGGCTACTGGATTTATAATGTCAAGGCCTCCCATCCTGGGTGGTAGTGCTAGAAGGTCCCTCTCTTCTGGTGTGGGGATGTGGCCATTGGTTAGAGATGGGAGGAATGAATCCCTGATTGCATCCTCCAGTGGTTGTAGCAGCAACTCGATGTCTGGTATGGTCCTCATCACGAAGGTCCACTTGTGCTTTACACCATAGGTAAATGCACTGTATGCTGCATGGGGTTCTGTTTTTGCGTGGCTGGATAGTGTATGAATTTCTTCTACCCATGTCTTTACCTTATCGCTCACATATTTGTCTTTGAATTCCTTAATTCCAATCACAGCCCCTAGGTGCCTCTGACCATCCTTGGTCACTATCACGTTTGTGCCTCTAAATGCTTCTTGTGCATCTTGATAGTAAGCTGGTTTCAAGATCAAGATGGACTTACTTGCATTAGGGTAGTAACCTATTTCAGGGCCATGAGATGTTACAAGCTCCCACCATTTCTTCACATCCTCAACCCTGCCAGCACCCATGAGATCATCGGCATAGGCTACCTGTTTTACATTGGTGGCCTACTACAACTACTACTACTACTACTAATAATAATAATAATAATAATAATAAGAAGAAGAAGAAGAAGAAGAAATATAATGCTAATTATAATAAAGATACTAACAATAATTGCAATAATCAGACGAAGACGAAGAAGGAGAACAAGAACAAAAACATGAACAAGAACAAGAACGAAAAGAACTTGAAGAAGAAGAACAAGAAGAGAAAGAAGAAGGAGAAGGAGGAGGAGACGGAGATGAAGGCGGAGAAGAAGTGAGTGTGGTTTAAGGACCGAATATTTTAATACGTCTGTGACCATGACCGACAGATTACTCTCAAAATCAAATCACTTCACTCTTGCCTCATTCTTATCTCCACCACCTCATCTGGTTCAAATCAAATAAAATCCATCTGTGCTGATATTGTCCAGTAACCCTGCCGTTTGACCTTTGGCTGGCTGTTCTAAAAATAGAATCTGTTTATTCTTGTTTGAGCGTAACCCTTCCAAAAAGCTCAGTGTACACTGAATACAAACTGTTTTACTTCACCTTGCCGAGGGACTTTAATCTTTGACCCATTGTTCTCAAAATCAACAAGTCATCCTCTTCGGCGATCCTCAACTAATGCTCCGAGTTTCATCCAAGCCAGATCAAAACTATTTCAGTTATTTCCGTCAAACAAGCACATGGGTTGACCCTTGAACTTACCCTGTGACCTTGAGTTTGACTGACTGTTCTCGAAATAGAATCCCCTTCTTATTGCTTGACCCTTAGCTCTTCCACCAAGTCTGGTTCAGATCAGGTCAAAACTCTCTTAGCTGACCTTGCCGTGTGAGTTTTCCCTATAATCTTACCCTACACCTTTTTCTTTTGACCTACTGTTCTAAAAACAATAGGTATACTTCTTCGCTGTTCCACCAACTTTGGTAAAAATCGGATCCAAACTGTATCCTATATTTTGTTAATAAACACACATACAGGTAGAATTTTGATTTGACTCGGTTATCTTGACTTTTGACTCCTTCTCCTCAAAACTGAGTCACTCATTCTTGCCTTACTGTCAGCGTTTTCACCAGTTCTGGTCAAAACCGAATTAAAATCTTTGGGTTGATTTTGCTACCCGAGGTCAACGTTTGGCCAACCAAGTTTAGAAAAAAATTGGTTAAAAAGTTTTACAACACACACACACACACACACGTCGACAAAAACATAACACCTGCTTTTACTTTGCAAGTATTACCATAGCAGTAGTACCGTAACAACAGTATGGAACACTTAGACAGTGCAACACCCGCGACGGCACACTGGACTCATGGCCAAATTTATTATTTTTTTTTAATGCAAAGAAGAAGGAACCAAAGGCCGCTAGCCCGCAATTATTGTTCCTTCCAAGAGAAAACAAAATACAAGAGAGAGCCAAATTCAAGATCCATTCATTTCAAGATGCCTGGACACACTGCGTTTGAAAAACTGGAGACCATAGGAAACAGGAAACACAGACAGAGGGAGACAGTTCCAGAGTTGACCTGTTGCATAAATGAAGGACTGGGAGTAACGGTTAACTCTTGCATTAGAGAGTTGGACAGAAAAGGGATGAGAGTTTGCTGCTAGACGGGTGTTAAGCGCCCGTCGTAGAGGTGGAGGAATACATGCAGACACTTCAGAGGAGCAGTGACCATTGAAGTAGCGAAAAAAAAGAGATAAAGATGCAACAGTGCGACGAAGAGACAGAGGGAGTCAGTAAGAGGAGGAGGGTTAATGAGATGAAAAGCCTTTGACTCCACCCTATTGAGAAGAGCTGTATGAAGAGAGCCTCCCAACACATGAGAGTTGTACTTCACATAGGGGCGGATAAACCCCTGTATAGAGTCAACAACTGTGCAGGGGTAATGAAGGAACGGAGCCGGCTTAGCACACCTAATCTCTTGGAAGCAGATTTTACAAGAGCTGTAATATGATCTTTCCAAGATACGTTCCGCGTGAATGAAACCCCAAGCACGTTGAAGGATAACGCAGGATTAAGCTGAATATTATTAAACGTTAGTGGGTATACCTGTGGAAGATTTTGTTGGGTTGATAGGTGTAAAAACTGAGTCTTTGATGCATTAAAAACAACCAGTTTAATTTTACCCCAGTCAGAGATACGAGCCAAGTCAGACATTAGGTGTGCCATAGCCTCAGCCCTTGTTTGTTGAAGTTACTGCAGAGATGGACGTTGCGGGAACCGAATGGAATGATGAAGGGTGGAGTCATCAGCGTATGAGTGGATAGGGTTAGATGTACAGCTTAAAAGGTCATTGATGAATAAAAGGAAGAGAGTTGGTGATAGGACAGAGCCCTGAGGAACACCACTGTTGACAGATCTAGTAGAAGAACGATGGCCGTCTACAACAGCGACTATAGAACGACGAGAAAGGAAGCTAGTGATGAAGGCACAGATAGAAGGATAGAAACCGTAAGAGGGTAGTTTGGAAATTTAAGATTTATGCCAGACTCGATCGAAAGGCTTTGAGAAGTCAAGTACAACACTGGCCTGAAACCTTTACATTTGACAGGCTACTCACAAAATAGAATTATTTTATTCTTGCCTAAACCTTAACCCTCCCAGCAACTACGGTTTAAATAATTTCAATGGCTTTTTAGTTGACAGTCCAGTGATGTTTATCTTTGACTTTCCCATGGACCTTGACCTTTGACTGATTGTTCTCCAAACCAAATATCTTTATCATCATTTTGAACTTAGTCCCTTGCACAAAGTTCAATTCTACATCGGAAAAAAGCTGTTGAAGTGGACCAAGCTATGAGACCT
Organism: Coenobita brevimanus; assembly: GCF_032717465.1. NCBI lineage: Eukaryota > Metazoa > Arthropoda > Malacostraca > Decapoda > Coenobitidae > Coenobita > Coenobita brevimanus. The sequence goes on from NC_137055.1 coordinate 23,735,519, forward strand.
GGACTTTTGATGTACTGTTCTCAAAAGCAATAAGTCAACTTGGGAGTGATCCCCAGCCCATTCACAATGTTTGATGTAAATCAGATCAAAACTTAAAATATTTTGCTTGCCCTCAGACACACGAGTCGAAGTTTGGCCTAGCCTTGTGACCGTATGCTCTTCGACTGACTTCGCAAAACTGAGTCAGTAGTTCTTGCCTGAGCCTTAACGCTTCCACAATGTTTGGTTCAGATAATATCAAACCATTTTTAAGTTGACTTTGCTTTGTTATCTTGGATTTTACCTTTCAGTAATTGTGTTCAAAATTGATTTATTTTATTCTTGAAATTTCCTTCAAGGTTCCACAGTGCTTGGTGTTAATACGGATAAAAACTCTTAAGATGACGTAGCCCTTTCACCTTGACCTACGACATATTGTTCTCAAAAACAATGCATAATCTTTATCTGACTTTTAACAAACACACAAAGTCTGGTTTAACTAAACCGTAAACTGTTTTAGCTATGTTGTTAACACCCACATACACAGGTCGAAATTTGATCCTGCTTTTTGACTCTGACCTTTGACAGACTTCTTAAAATTGAATTATTTAATTTGTGCCTAACACTCAGCCCTTCCCAGTGATTTCGTCAAAACTGGGTAAAAACTATTCTGGTCGATTTGGCTGGGTCATCATTTGGCCTGTCAATATGATCATGGTAGTAGGATTTCGAACTGAAAGAGTTGGTCGTAGTTTTCACTGACACCTTCAATGGTAGGAGCCTATCCTAAACAGAATAAAGTCTTCCAGTAGGGGGGAAAAAAAATTGGTCCTTGTGGTGAAGAAAATAATGAAGCTCGGTGCCCTCTTGGTTGCCTTAGGGTGAGTTTCATCTGGGGTGTTCATTTCTTTAGTTAATGATGTCAAACTTTCCCGTACCCTTTCGTACTGTGATGGCGGCTATATCACATTTTATCCCCAGAAAACTTTATTTTGCTTAGAAGGAAACCAGAACATTTTATGTGAGCTGAAGCACTGAATGGTAAGCAAAACTAGCTGAAATGGGGAAGAATTATTCGAGATACGGGGCAGTTGGAAGAATCTGTGGGAGTAGGTGATGAAGAGAAATGGGGTAGGAGAAAATCCTCTCTCGCCAGATTGTCACTGTCAGCACCATACATCAGTCCTACCCACCCCGCCACGCCTAACACACCATCATACATTACAATACACAGCATCATACATCTCTCTTGCCCTCATTACTCCCATAGGTCCAACACCTAACACAGCATCATACACTACCCAACACAGCACTATATATCACCCTACACAGCACAATAAATCAATCCTACTCCCACCACTCCCTCTGGCCACAATGCCTAACACAACACCATACATTACCCACATAGTATCATTCGTCATCCTATACAACACCATACATTTCCCTACACACTATCATACATCACCCTATACAACAACAAACATCACTCCCATAGACCCTAACGCCTAACACAGCACCATACATTACTCTACACATTGTCATATGTCACCCTAAACAGCAACATATATACTCATTCCTATCCCCGCCACTTCAATAGACCCAAACACCCCTACACAGTACCATACGTCACCCTACCCCACCTCTCTCATAGGACGTACGTACCTCTCAACGCAGCACTATACACCATAAGTCCTCACTACCCTCATAGGCCGAAGTACATCATAAATCGCTCCTGTCCCTCCTAATTACATATCGTACCTCTTTTCGGAAGTTCTATCCTTACCTGAAGAAGATCGTCTAAAAATCGCAATAATGGTACGGAAAGCAGGGCGAGGTCATGGTAACAAAAGGAGTTATGAAAGGAATGTGGTATAAAGACTATACATAAAACTGAGTGTGCTGTGCTGTAGACAAATCCCAACTTCTGACATCATTAAAGGTTTCAGGTTCCTATGAGTCACTCACAAGTAAATAAAATCACAGAGCTATTACTGCAATAGTAGATTAGTTTTCCCGATGACGCGAGTTAATGGAATGAATATTAATACTCCAAGGTTCCTATGACTAACTCAGCTGCGGAAATAAAAAAAATGCTTGGTGTTAAGTAGAACAGAATATTAGATGTGCCCCGAGCATGAGAGGGTTAATATTGACATTAACACTCTGGTTCTTAAGAAAGACTCCCAAATGAATAACATCTTCGGCGTTAGCTGGAACAGAAGTGCAGTTGTGCCGAACCCAAGAGGTTCTTACTACCAGAATCCTTTCTGCTAATCCGGAGAAATTTCCTTCAGACTATTTAGTTCTGCAAGGTTGTACTTCTCACTAGTTATTCCTCCACGACAAATACCGGAGCTTTTGGAACAGGTGTTTTAAAGCTTTTTTGGGTTGTGCCCTCCTTAGCGACTGGCTCACAACTTCACTCCCCCCCACCTTTTTTTTTTTATTCCATCATGACTAATTTTTTTTTTTTTTTTTTCATGATTTGTAAATAAGTATTAGGAATCATGTGCTATTTATGTCTGTTTCATGAATGAAACAAGACCCATAAGCAATGCCCCAGTACGCAAAACATTTGGGGCCCTTTCACAGCAGCGTGTTTTGAAGCATGACATTTGTTGCGTTGCGTAGAAATACATGCAGTTAAAAGAGACCGTTCACACGAGGAGTGAACGACAAAACAGTCTCCGCAACAGCCACCACCGCACACCCAGCCAGCAAGGCAGCCGCACGACAGGCGTGTTTTATGTGACTACATGGAGTTATGGGTCCGTTCACACAAGCGTGTTTTGTTGCAGAACACTTGTGTTCCAGCTTTCTTACGGGCTGAAGATACAACAGCTCTATAATTCTTATGTACTAGAATGGCGTCTCTCTCTCTCTCTCTCTCTCTCTCTCTCTCTTCATTTTTCATAGCTGAATAATAAAACTGCAAGTGTGTAATTATATATCAATATATCAATATACAGTGTATTTATATATATATATATATATATATATATATATATATATATATATTTATTCGTGTGTGTGTGTGTGTGTGTGTGTGTGTGTGTTGACTGATGACTAAAATCTAATAACATATTCCAGAAAAAAGGGCGACAGCATACTACCAGGATACTTGAGTACTGATATTAGTAACTGGTAAGAAGCCTTCATTATGGGATTCTTCCACAGAGGACTACAGAATTAAGGTAAAGAAATGGATCCACCATTTACGATTTTTTTTTTCGACTGAAGTCAATAAATACACACTCTCTTCCTCAAGTTCTTCATCATGAAGTGACGTTGGCACACTACTGACGCGCTACAAACAACGCTCGGGTGAAGGAGCGGGAAAAAAAAAAAAAAAAAAAAAAAACGCACGTCCGAGTGCGCAAAATCCCGTAAGTCCAAACACGTTCGTGTGAAAGAGGCCTTATTGCCCGTCCCTGCCCCGGAGGGGTTCGGGGACGGATATTGTTTTCTCTCGGCTTGGCTGTTTGTCTGTCTGCTTGTCTGTTAATAACTTTACGCGAAAACTACTGGTGCGATATTGACTAAAATTACCAGGATGATTGGCAATGACCTTCTGATCACCTGATTAAATTTTGGGCCAAATTGGGCCAAGGCCCAGGTTGTATGCACCAAAAATGCAAAAGTAAAAAAAAAAAAATGTCTTCTCCATAACTCCTTTAAGTTTCGTCATATCGACATGAAACTAAAACCTAACGGTGCATCTTTCAAATCTGCATCCTATAACATGTCTCAATACATCAGCCCCCCCCCCTTTGCAATAGGAGGGTCTGTCAGGTGGGTAGTCCCTAAAATTTCTAATGGGCGTAAAATCGTCAAGTTTCACTCGATTTACTCCAAATTTGATATGTGACATCTTTGACTAGATATCCGGTTGTGTTTATATGTCAGCACTAAAATGACTTCCGGGACGGGTTTGCTGTGCCTTGGCACCGCTTGTTGGGTATTCTTTTCCATGGTTATTTGCTGCTGACCCTGTTTGCAAGACACCCACAGAAGACGCCATGCAGGTCCCTGCCCAGCACTCAGTTGTTTACCAACGTGGAAAAATGCTGCCTCAGACTGACACATGGATCTGAACATCTCTGATTATAAAATAAAAACACCACATGAGCATAAGTACCTCTGCATGAAAGACTCTAACTCAACCAAATGGTCAGCAATCGTAACACGGCCATAAACCATTGCAGGATCACACATGACCATGGTCATAAAAAAAAAAAAAAAAAATAGACATAAGCACCGCCACCTGGTCATAAACATTGTCACGTGTTGTTCAACACCACCATGTGATATTAAGTACCATAATGTAGTCATGAGGCAGGGAACAGTTTAAGGATTTGAATTTCATGTAAAGCAGACTTTACCGATCTACCAGAAGACCCGCCGACATGTCGTAAAAATATCCCCGCTAATACCAGTACACCAGTCCTGTATGAGACAGCCCTAGCATGTACTCAATATGTACGGTGGGTGTTAGCGCCGAAGTGGTGACATATAAAGGTGTATGATATGTAGGAGGACTACTGGGCCTTTGAAGCAGGCTGTGAATCCTATGCCCAGAGTCGGCCACAAAAAAAAATAAATAAATAAAAAAATGAACACCATCACATGGTCATAGATACCAGTACATAATAATGGTCACCATCATCACATTGTCATGGTCATAAACAAGAACACTTAAATTCGCAAGCTTCACCTCATGGTTACAAGGGTAATAAAGTATAGTTATGAGCTCCACCATATAGTCAACTAGAATGGTACTTGGTAGCGCAAGTACAGTTGCGAGCAGATGACTCGAGGCCACCTAGTCCACCAACATGTTGGTGTTTTGTCTGGCAACAGTGGTAGCTGTGAACTTGACCGAGATTCAGTCAGCTGTTCGGGCGAAACAAACCCAGTGATACTTTGTCAATGTGCTGTTGTAACTGGTCTCCAATCAATACCATGCAAGTAAACGTATAATACTGATAATGATTAACGTGTCATACACATGGTAGATATATTTATAACCATAGTATTACAACACAGGCATCCAAATAGTGGTGCGTTCATTCATGTGAGACACACGGGTATCCCGAGTGTGCAGCTCCATCACCACCTTGGTTTGTGACGTAGGCACCACGTGACGTCACGTATAGGGGGGTGGAGCTAGTTGACCCGTTCATAATGATAAACATTTATAGACAGTAATCGTTCGACTTTATCATTCAAATATTAAGGAAACGTTGGTTTTCTATGTCAAAACAAACCTATTACAACCTCTAATCTCATATACGTTAAATACCGCAGCCAACCACGTGCCTCCTCACCCCCCTCCCATCACACGTCCCACCTCGTCCCGCCCATGATCTAAGTAGGGGAGGTCAGCCAGACAGTGGGGAATCCCCGCCTGCATGACGTCACACACGCCCCACTGCCTTCCCAATCCTTGCTCTCAAGACTGGCTGGCTGGCGTCAGCCTGGACACGCTATCTGATGTTCAACCACACTGCTTCATTCATTGCTTCATCTCTCCTACAGTATACAGTATTTTATGTCTTTATAACCATTTACCATAACCATAGTCATTACGTCAATAAATCACATTATCATCCGTCTGTAACATTCCACAGCAGGACTTAATATATGCATCTCCTATCTATCTATCTATATTTTTTGTTTTATACTTAATCACACCTTCCCACCACGGTGGGGTAGCGATACGACAAAGGAAAAGAAAATAACAAAATAACAAAAACCTTCACACACAAATACACATTCGATCACATTCACACTCATCTCCCTATCTATCTATCTATCTGTCTATCTATCTATCTATCAATCTCTCTCTCTCTCTCTCTCTCTCTCTCTCTCTCTCTATTCCCGATATATAATAACGCGAGCAACGTTTATGAGGGCTCTTAGACGGATAAATGAATAAATCAATGTAATTTTCAGCATTTATTAGTGTGATAAAATACAGCCATCATTCCTGGTGTATATTATATTCATTCATTCTCTCTGTCTGTCTGTCTGTCTGTCTCTCTCTCTCTCTCTCTCTCTCTCCCCGGGCTTGATGCTGTGGTGTCTAGATCATGGTGTCCCTATTCATTCATTCATGCATGGAATGGGACAAGCTGAACCCGCTCGCCAAAGGGCGCGCTGTCTGGCTGACCTCCCCTACTTAGATCATGGTCCCGCCCTTCCTCACCCACCACCCTCCATATAACTCCCACACCCCCCTCCCCTTGTTTCGCCTACTGTGGTGTGAACCTTTAACTGTCCCACCTGCTTTGGAGTCAGAGGTCGATGAAAATGAGGTTAACGGTGAGGGATGACTGGCATGACGGTGTTTTTTGTGATAATAATGCTAGGTTGCGGAGAAGCTGATAACCCTACGGCATATCTCTTGAAAACTAGTAAAGGTTGTTTGGTTCACGACGATAGTCCAACAAAATAAATCACTACCGATACCCGTGTGTCTTACATGAATGAACGCACCACTATTTGGATGCCTGTGTTGTAATACTATGGTTATAAATATATCTACCATGTGTATGACACGTTAATAATTATCAGTATTATACGTTTACTTGCATGGTATTGATTGGAGACCAGTTAGAACTACACATTGACAAATTATCACTGGGTTTGTTTCGCCCGAACAGCTGACTGAATCTCGGTCAAGTTCACAGCTACCACTGTTGCCAGACAAAACACCAACATGTTGGTGGACTAGGTGGCCTCGAGTCATCTGCTCACAAGTGTACCTCCGCCAACGCCCTATCTCGCAATGTTAAAGAAAATGAAAAAAAAAAAATCCTGGATCCGCACCTTTATCCGGATCCGCACCAAAATTTAATGGGGTGCATTGTGGTCCAAGGCCCAATCTTCTACCAAGTTTCATGGAAATCCGTCCAGTAGTTTTTGTGCAATCTTCCTCACAAACCAAACAAAAAGCAAACAAACGGACGGAGATGAAAACATTACCTCCTTGGCGGAGATAATAACACCACCTCAGGGTTATATATATATATATATATATATATATGTGTGTGTGTGTGTGTGTGTGTGTGTGTGTGTGTGTGTGCAGAGACGACACTAAATGGTCATAAATGTCACTAAATGGTCATGGTTACAAACCACCACCACACGTTTCTAAGGTCATTTCGTTGTCATGGTTGTAAATGCCACAACATGGTGGTAGGCATCACCACATGGTCATACGTACTACCAGAATATTATTGTCAATGATCAGGAACACCATCACGTTATCATACTACCAAAGTTCATAAATTCCGAAGTTATAAGCTTAGCCTTTAGCCAAAAACAGAATAGACATGCTCTAAATCCCCCTCTGATTTCTAGTTTCTTACGTCTAATGAAAAAAAAAAAAATAGTAGCATTCTTGGCAATGTACAAAAGTAGCTATTATTACTATTTGATTCGCATGATACAACATACTGCACCTCAGTGTTAAAAAATGCGAATGTAAGAGTAACTTGTCACATGAAGACGTTGTGAGTGACTGGTACAGAAGAATCTTGTACACTGATAAGGAACGGAAACCACCTTTTTAATGTGTTTTGGTAACAAAGATTATGATCAGTTGTTCGCTGTAAAAGTTTTTGGTACCTGTGTCTTTCGAACTAGGACTTTCCTAGCCACCAGCGTAGAGCAACGCCCTGCACTGCCAGTAACAGTGGCGCTGATTTTGGCTAGGGCAACCTAATTTTTAAAAATGCGAAAAATGGTGAGAAGGGAACGAAGGTCACTGGTATGTTTACACGACCCTACTCGATCATTTCAAGCACTCAGGAGGTCAGTTTATCTTGGATGTTCCCGCTCATATTTATGTTTAAATGTTATTGGCGCATGCGCAGTAATTTTATGAATTTTTCCACGAATCATTGCGAATCACCGGATGAGTTTAGGAAGTTACAAAAACACCTTGCCCAGTGCACCTGATAATTTTCTTCACGTTAGAAAAACATTGTCAAAATTTGAAAAAAAAAAAAAAAAAAAAATCCCGGGGCCAGCCTTGGGTGCATGCAGATGTATTATTACCTCCCGGTCATTGCAGGTCTAGACAGCCTAATGAAACTGAGAGGCTAGGCGACAGAGACGGAAGGAACCAAATTCATCTCAGGTGAATCAAAAAAGAAAAAAAAAAGCCTTCTAAGAATGAAGAGGAGACAGAATAAGTACATCGGAATCCAAGGTTCATCGCACACACACACACACACACACACACACACACACACACACACCTTGTGAAAATATTCCCTATTTTTTTTTTTTTTTTTTTTCGTGGGTTCTCGCGTTTCTCCAGGAAACTGCTCACGCCAACTCCAGCAGGCGCGTCCCTCAGGTTGAGATAGCACTGGTTTGGAGGGCTGGAAAAGAGCTTTCTTCTCTGTTGTCCTCTACTCCCTCTTCTTAGTCCTAAATTTTAGCGTTAAGGTCAGACTGCCTCATACGGACTGTACTGTCTGTTTAGTCTTTATGTAAATCAGTTCCTGCCGTCCTAAACTGACCATCCTCTTTCTGCATTCATGTTATTGCCAACCCTAAGAACTATAACTCAAGGTTAGAGCGTTTCATTAAAGTTTTTGAAGCGGTTGTTGAATCTGAGTATTATCTCCAGGCTAACACCAGTAGGTTTTGTCAAACTAAATAGCTTTAAAATTATCGTCAGTAGATTTTGTCTTTGTTACTTAGGAGTATTATTAATTTGGCTTAGTGGATAGAAATACTAGCAGCCAAAATGTTATACATTAAGAATACCTGACATCATAATTACGTCATGATGCAAAATGGCACGTCTCTAAACCCACTTACTTAGAACGCAGAGTAACAAGAGCATGCCGGCGAGGTCCTCTGTCCTGCCCGTAAACCTGATCAATGTATATTTATTCTCCTACTTCTCTCTTGCCTCAGCATCACCCTCCTTTACTGAACTTATTGTCAGCCCCAGTCACCATCAATGAAAGTCACTATGCGAGTCGTTTTTAAATCCTCTAGTATTATGACGTCTGTTTATTTCAGTTTTGACACCATGTACTCTCATCCTTCTCTTACCATCGCATCCACGGTTACGCTCAATAAATCACACTCAGGTAATAACTGGCGGTCTTGTTACTCTCATCAGTACAATAATATTTACATGAAGGAAAATATCTCGTAATGGCGTGGTTAGAAAATATCTCCATGAAAAGAATGGATGCAAAAGGTAAGACTAGATTTTCTGTGATCTTTTGGGACTGAGTTCATTATCAGGTTGATGTAATGTACAGTCCTCTTGAACAGGACACAGAATGAACACTTCGATTTACCACGCATATAAATTCCTATATATGGTAACATCCAAGGTTACTGAGCTACATTAATAATGTTACTTTCCTGAGATTATGTTTCCTTCCTTGTGTGGTTACAATGTTCGTGTCACAAACTGTTGATTTTGCTTGACAGCCTTGAAAAGTTCATCTGGTTAACTGAAAGACCTGTACGTAATTTTTCAAAGTATTTCAATCACTTCGTTACGCACTTCACAAAGAGGAAGACATTGATGTTCAGTAATTTACACTTCGCCACTTGTACCTGTTCTTTATAATATTAATGATAATAATAATAATAATAATAATAATAACTACGAAAATATACTATGGTGTTCTGAATGCACGATTACCCATCAAGAAATATTAGTAAATTCAGGTGACATCATATCTTTTAAACTTTGCTGAGAAACTTCCCAAAACTAATCGACAAGAATGGATTTGTTACTCATTAAACACACATTCACAAAAGCAACATACATCACTCGATACGATGACGTCATATGTATTATAATATTGTCAATTATCACGCGGGTTTATTCAATTTGGGAAGGGCCACTGTTGGTGAAGGGTGAAATATGTTTATGTCTAGTCCCTCCTTCACTGAATGAAACCGTCCGGAAATTACAAATATAAAAAAAAAAAAATGTCATCGCACTGAAAGGGTAAAATATTTAAACTGATTTGTCCGTCGAAAAAGAAAGTTATCAGGTTGATGTATTTCGGCGCGGAGAGCTGGTGTCGCCCTGGCAGGTTGCTGGACACATCCTTTCTCTATGGTCGCTATACCGGCACTGGCTCCTCTGTGGCGTGGATGGCTGCCTCCAGCCCTCTCCTCTCTCTCTCTCTCTCTCTCTCTCTCTCATTTCCATTTTTTTCAGACAAGCCTTCCTCTCTCTCTCTCTGTCTCTCTCTCTCTCTCTCTCTCTCTTTGACATACTATATACTCGTACACATACATACAGTATAGAAGGTATACGGAGTCAGCTTTATTCGTGATACATTCTAAAAACTTTTGCTAAGTAAACATAACTTGTTTATATATATATATATATATATATATATATATATATATATATATATATATATATATATATATATATATATATATATATGATGGATTTTTAGGTATTTCTTCAACTGATAAAGCAGAACTCTTCGCTCAGACCATTTAACCAGTTCTGTTCCTCAATCATTTCCCCCCTTGTCTTCCTCATGGTTGATATAAAAATTTCTTCAGCTGATATGTTTTCTGCCATCACTGACCTCAGTACTAACCAGGCATATGGACTTGATGGAGCCCCTCCTGTTGTCTTCTTCAAGAACTGTGCGTCTGTGCGTATACCCTGCCCAGGTAAACTCCTTCTCCTTTGTAAATTTGTACCTTTACTGCTTGCTGGAAGTTTGCTCTCATTCAGCCTGTCCCAAAAGAAGGGTGATCATTTCCCGCCTTCAACTATCGCCCAGTTGCTTTATCATCCTGCATTTCTAACGTTTTTATATTTATTCCTTAAAAAATGTTAAAGCATCTTCCCTATCACAACCTTTTTTCTGATCGTCAGTATGGGTTCCGCCAGGGACGCCATACTGGTGATCTTCTCACCTATCTTTCAGACTCCTGGTCTTCCTTCTTTCGGGACTTTGGCGAAAGCTTTGCTATTGCACTTGCCATATCAAAGGCTCTCAGTCGCATCTCACATAAATCTTAATTTCCAAACTGCCCTCTTACGGTTGCTATCTTCTATCTGTGCCTTCATTCTTATCTTCCTTTCTGATCGTTCTATAACTGCTGTTGTAGACGGCCACCGCTCTTCTCATAGAGCTGTCAATAATGGTGTTCCACAGGGCTATCTCCTATCACCAACTCTCTTCCTTTTATTCATCAGTGACCTAAGCTGTGCTTCTGACATATCCATTCATACGCTGATGATTCCACCCTTCACCTTTCCATTCGCTTCCTGCAGCGTCCATCTCAACAGTTACTTCAAGAAACAAGGAATAAGGCTATGACACACCTAATGTCTGACTTGGCTCATATCTGTGATTAGGGCAAAAATAATCTTGTCGTTTTTAATGCACAAAAACTCAGAACTTACATCTTTCAACCCATCAAAACCTTCCGCAGGAGTATCATCTAGTTTTTAACATTATCCATCTCAATCGAACATTATTTACAAACATACGTGGGTTTTCCTTCTTGAGCAAATTATCTTGGAACGATTACATTACATCTCTTGTAAAATGTGCTTCCAAAAGATTTTATGTCCTAACGTGACTTCATGCCTTCTTTACCCCTGCACAGTTGTTGACATTATACACGAGTTTCATTCGTCCCTGTGAATAGTACAACTCTCATGTGCGGGGAGGCTCCCCACATACATCTCTTCTCAACTAGCTGGGGTCAACTTTTTTTTTTTGTCTCCTTCACTCTTCTCGTCTTACAGGCTCCCTTCAGTCTCTCTCTCTCTTTGCCTCACTGTTACATCATTATTTCTTTTCTATCACTACTTCAATAGGCACTGCTGCTCTGAACTGTCTGCTTGCATCCCTGCACAACTACGGTGACCTCATAGCACCCATCTAGCAGCATACTCTCATCCCTTCTCTGTCCAGCCCTCTAATGCAGGAGTTTGTTGAAGTACCTGCTTGGATGGGTGCTGGGAGAAGCAGATGGAAAGGTAAAAGGTGGAGTCATCAGCGTGTAAATGGGTTGGGTTGGATGTACAGTTGCGGACATACCAAACAGAAACACCCCGCCACCAGCGAGGTAGTGTAATGCTCTCGGCAATCGGTATCTGATAACACTGACAGGTATGGAATTTCACCAGGTTCCATTCGGTCGCTAGGACTAACCGAACGCGGAGGCCATTTTCACTGTGCGCATTTGTTGGTGGTAATATATAAGCAATGTTCCGCCAGAAAATACACTAACAAGAGCATGTCATGATCATGGTAAGTTTTATAAAACTAACAGAATCCACCCTCAACATAATGGCAGTTATTATGAATGAAGCGGATTTCATGAGTGGTTCAGTTTCGAGTCATGAACCAGGCAACAATTAACAATTTATCATATACGTCAGGGTTATCAGTTTCCCCACAGCTATCAATGAACAGAGAATTATCGAGACGCCCTTCCTCCCTATTGTGAACCTGTCATCGGTAGACCTCCGAAATCGAAGCAAGTTCACTACATACAGGAGGTGGCGCAACAGGAGGCAGCAGGGTGGAGGTGGGGGACCTGGGAGAGGGGGAGGGAAGTGGGTGAGGAAGGGGGGCAACAGTGGTTGAACTGGGGGCTAGAGGAGAGTGATGGGGTAAGGGTGGGCTTTGGTTGACGACAGGAGCTACAGTGGAAGGGATAAATTACAAGATGATGACTGGGCCAAATAATTTATCATGGAAAATATGGAATTTTACTGTCAGACCATGAAACGTTATGTTGACGTTGCCACGTGTTGTAACTGATCGTCATGGTTTGTAACAATTCACGAAACACTTTCCACTGTTTGGCTCAATACCCCAATATTATAAGTTTGGTGATAATTTGTTAATGTACAAATATATGACACGTCCCTGCAGTTTGTAAGTTGTTACAGCTGTTGTCATAGTAATTGGGAATAACTCTTGTAGCCTGTTATGTACTATTATCATGGATGACGACTGACATCGCAGACAGAGTAGGGATAGACCTATGTAGGTTTTACCTTTATTACCAATTACTGTAATATGAATAGTCTGACAGTAATGATGGTCGCAATGGTTCTCATTTAATCGGTATGGCACCGATGTAAAATATGGTGGATTTACTTAACACAGGTTTATGTTACTGTTCTCTGTATGACGTGTTTGGTTGTTGATTTTACACATTGCCAGTGATTATTAGTTATATTTCGGTTCATACTGAACAACTGTCGTATGCCCCAAGCATACCTTCACAAATCCTAGAGCCAATAATGGTGGAACAAGGTTGTAATGTCAGCAGTTATTCAGTCTGAACACGTGCATATTACATCAACTATGCCATTAGTTACAGAAATTGCTTGTAAATGTAAACCCACACTCTATCTGAAGTGTGTTTTGTTATGAGCCACACATCTCAGCAGTGTCCGAACATGGAGCTGTTGCCTTGGCTGAGTAACGATGAATATTGCAATCCATGAAAGAAGACAGGTGAACCACTGTCTTTGATTTATAAACATGTGATCCGCCGTTCGTGATGTAGCAGTCATTACGGTCATCTCCCCTCCCCGTCAGTACTCGTGTCTGAGTCCATGCAGCTGTCGGGAAGAGGGAGGGGAGGACAGTGAGCTGGATACTGAGGTTGTGAATCAGACTGCTGGACAGTTTACACGTCCTTCATGCCACGATATACTTCGTCAGTATAGGGTTTACAGTAATCCAACAAAAACATCATGTAATACAGCTGGTAAGGCATCTCTCTACCCACCTAATAGTCCACCCCAGTATCGCCACCTAGGTACTGGGACCCAGTCCATCCTCCCCTAGTAAATCACGTTTTCGTTTACATCGGAGCCATACAGATATTAACGAGAACCACAGGCATAAATCACTACTGTTAATTATTACTTATTGTGGCAGAAGAAAATTCCTCCCTTCCCCCCTCTGCCTTCGATATCACAGTCGTCATCCATGCTGTTACTATGTAAACGCAACAGTAGCTCCCACTCGCTATGACAACAGGTGTGACATCAGACAAACATTCCAGGGACATTTCATATATCACCTTGTGATGACATAGTCGTCACCATACACTAATAACGGAGGGTTTGTGTAATGTGCCACCCCGTGGGGAATAGGTCATCCTATAGACGATATAACAAAACATGTTGGTAGACTGTGTAACGTGCCAAAGTCTGCATAACGTTTAACGGCCTGACTATCAAATTCCATAATCAACGTTAAAATATAACTGATATGGCACCATGTCACCAGCGTATCATTTATCCATCCCATCCTTGTCACAGTCCACTCTCCCCCACCCCATCATTCGTCTCCTATAGAGCTCCTCTACCCCATCGCTCGTCTCCTGTAGAGCCCCTCTCCCACCAGCCAGACCATTATTGCCCCCTTCTCACCCACCTCCCTCCTCCTGTCTCCCAGGCGCCTCATCCTGCCTCCTCCTGTTGTGCCACCTCTTAGGAAATTGCATCGATTAAAGAGCTCTACCAGTTTCAGGTTCGCGGTCAGGGAGGAAGGGAGTCACGGTACTTTTGAGATTATAATGAAAGGTGCGGGAATGCAGATAATGTTATAATGGCTTAAATGGTGGCCATCGATAAATGTTGTATGATTCGTGATGTTTGTTGAAAGTTGCTTACGAAACATGGGCCTTTCATGTGAACAAAGTACGAATATGTTAAGTGTGAAATTATTTTATTGTCGTATTCACAAAACACTGTTATTTTCAGTATATTGTCAGCCGGGACATTGTTCATATACCACCAATAACCGTGCATAGCAGCAATGATCACCGCGTTTGGTTCGTCCTAACGACCGAACGAAACCTGGTTAAGTTCCATACCTGTCAGTATTACCAGATGTGGAGAGCATTACACCACCTCGCTGATGGCGGGGTGTTTCTGTTTGATATGTCCGCAGCTGTACAACTTAGAAGGTTATTGATGAATAGAAGGAGGAGAGTTGGTGATAGGACAGAGCCGTGGAGAACACCATTGTTGATGGCTATACGAGAAGGACAATGGCCATCTACAACAGCAGCTACAGAACGACCCTAAACGAAGCTGGAGATAATGGCACATATAGAAGGATACAAACCGTAAAAGGGTAGTTTGGAAATTGAAGATTTTTGCCAGACCATAAAAAACAAAAAAAAATTGATCTGTCAAGTGTAATGGCAAAGCTTTCGCCAAAGTCCCAAAAGAAGGACGGCCAGAAATCTGAAAAGGTGAAAAGATCGCCAGTGGTCCCTGGCTGAACCTATGCTGATGACCAGAAGGAAGAATTTGATAGGAAAGGGGTTTTAAAATTATTTTTGTTAAAAATAGATTTTAAAATCTTTAGAAATATAGAATGTTAAATCACTTGGACGATAGTTAGAGGACTGGGAATGGTCACCCTTCCCTCAGACAGGATAAATGAGAGCAAATTTCCAACAAGGTGGAACGGTACTAGTTGACAAGGGCGAAAAAGCATACCTAGATCGAGTGTAACCCCAGATGCACAGTTCTTGAGGACAAGAGAAGTGGCCCCATCAGGCCCATATGTCTTGTTAGTACTGAGGCCAGTGATGGCAGAAACCATGCCAATTAAAGAAATATTCTTGATAGCCATGAGGAAGTCAGAAGCAGGAAGTGATGAAGGAACAGGACCAGCATTATTTAAAGTGTAAATAGGAAGAAAGTCTGTGTGAAAAGTTGTACGTTTTCAGTAGGAGAAACAGCTACAGAGCCATCAGAGTGGAACACAGGAGGGAAAGATGATGGAGTAAAATTGCTAGCAAAGGTTTTTGGCAAGTTACCAGAAGGAGCAGAAAGAATTTGAGTAAGAGAGTTCTGAGCATTTAATACAAATGAAATTACTTTTAGCAGCGTGAAGAGCAGATTAGCACAACATAAAGAAAGATGAGATTCAAGGGTGGGTTGGCTCTGGTACATTTTGTAGGCCGTCTCCTTGTGGTGGACAGCACTAGAAACAGCGTGATTAAACCTTTTTTTTTTTTTTTTTTTTTTCAAAGAATAAGAGCAAGGAATTTACGCCTCCGTGCCCGAGAGAATAACCTTCGTCATGCACGAGGCACACATCTTGCTGTGTTGACGTGCACTGAACTGCTTCCACAGACCGGCAATCTGGACTGCTGGCACTAGATTCAGTGAGACCTCCCTGTCTCCACCGGCTTATCACGGTAGAACATTACCTTTCCCGTACTCCATTCAGCATCCCACAAAGGGAGCAACACCCTTCTCATGTGTGACTCTCCTTGGGCCTGAGCTTTGTTGAACACTGCCAGAGCTAAATAGTTTTTACTGCGTTGCAACGGGTCATAGAGCATCATACCCTGACAGGGCAGTGGGAAGCTGTTACTTCCATCAAGTTGTATAACTCATCAATTGGCTTTGTCTAGTCTCGTTCAGTGTATTACGATACTAAACACCAGGATCAGGGTAGAGTATTCTAAGTATGACCCTACTTAGGCCTTATAGGACATGAGAATTATTCGTTCTTGGAAGAAATTCACTACCCTACGCAGTGAACAGACAGGTAAACTGGCCTGATGAGCGACATCCCTGAGGTGCTGGTGGAGGTTGAAGGCTACGTCTTAGTCAATGTCCACTCCATTATGATGTGGTCCTGATTATTAGGGTGCAGCATCCAAAATGTACCCTTCTCACAATTGATTGTCAGGTAATGGGAGACTGAGAGACCATCACTTGGGTCTTATCGATAGCAGTCTTCTCCTGCCAACATGCTGCCCCCTCTTTGATCAGGTGTAGCTACTGGTTGATCTGGGCAACGCCATGCTAACTGTCATGTTGGTGGTAAGAGTGGGACAGCAGGCAGTTGTCAACATACAGAGACTGCTGGTAGGAGGTCACTAAGACAAACATTCCAGTTACCATCACAGATTCCTGTGGATTTGAAGACTTGGCAGTAAGGCAACTGGCTAGAAAATTGGTACATAGAACTACATCAAATATTATTTAAAGTCCGATCATTCTCAATGATTAAATTGTGCCCGTGTCAAAAGAAATCTCAACTGGCACACCAAGGATATATGATGATATTGATAGTTCTCCTACGTTCACACTTTCCCTTTCCTTATTTCTGGATTCCTTCTCACTCTCACTTTTAGTAGATGATGATGATGATGATGATGTCCCCGTTTTTGACATCAACGATGATGACGATGATAATGATGATAATAAAATCCAGAACTTGCAAACAGCAACACCCACACACAAGTAAAGCCACTTGTGGACATGGCCATATCAGGACGCAAGGTCCCATAAAACCATGTAGCAGTGGTCACGTCTGGTGCAACAATAAGGACACGAAGTTGATCATATGGGGCGAGAGGAGACCAGCGCGATTGACGGAACATGGACGTTGTGATGGGAGATACTCACACTTTCAGGCTCCCATGGCTCACACAAGTGGGAAAACATGTTAGGTGCATTTAAAGAGAATACAATGATGAAAGGATTAATCCTCATAAGTTACTGTCAGGCTTTTGAACAAAGTAAGCTCAAGTAGCTTTGACTGGAATTAAATACTAGAGGTGTCTCAACGATGAGAGACCCAACACGGCCATACAAACCGTCAAGTGGTCCTTATGTACACTGCTGATGTAACAATGGTCAAGGCGAATTAGGCAATAACGTGAAGTGGGAAAGGACACATGATGGAAGCAAAGGGGAAGTGGTTGTAGGAGATATAAACACTCAGGCTTCCACGACTCTATTAACATAAAAAAGTTGTCTGGTTTTAGCTAGAATTAAAGAAAAGGTACAATCATGAAAGGATGAATGATGAAGGTAATATCATTTAGACTTCTATGAGTCACTATCCGTTGAATAAAACTGTAGAGTTAGCCAGAACAAAACAGCAAAGCTGTACCGACCATAAAAAAGCTAACACAGCATACCGGAAAGCAGCTGGGTCATAATACACTGCTTATGTGGCAGTGGTCATGTGTATTGGAATAACAGGGGATTGATGTGATTCAGAGGGTCGTATTCTCGTTGGGTTAGGATGTATCAAAATATTTCTTTCAGAGGTATTTTTTTTCTCATATTACACCCTCTCCAACTCCACCATTCACCTAAGACATTATCCTGCTGCTTACCTCCCCCTCTTCCCCCTACTCACTCATAACTACCGCCTCCTCCATTTCACTCATTACCTTATATATATATATATATATATATATATATATATATATATATATATATTTTTTAAACAAAAATAGCCCCCAAATGGTAAGAAACAAAACTTTCGTGGGTAACTTCTCCTCCCCCCCATTTCGCAGCTCCTGGTTCCTGTTAGGAGCGTAATATTTTTCTATCATCCGCCTGTAAGTAATTACCCTTTTCTAATACACAGCTTGAAGGTCTGAAGCACACGCCGAATGATTTGTAACATCTTTCGAGTCTGTGGATACCTCTTTCCACTTTGGGGTGATGCTCCGCAATGTGTTCATATTACAGACAGACAGACATTCAGACGCGAATTTAGGATTAAAAAATTATACCTGCCCGTAATCAGAAGAGGGACTTGTATCTTTGTAGTGAACATTTCCTTATGTGCACATTAATTTCTGGCATACGCCTCAGTAGTTTCTATGCAGTTGATGCAAATAATGTAATATGGAAGAATATAAATTGCATCCAGCAGAGAACCAGGATGCAGTATGCAGAAATACATTACTGTCGAATAATTATGCTATAAAGTCTTCTGTGTCAATAGAAATACGTTCCATCAAGCAGAGAAGAGGAATGCATCAAGGAGGGAGAAGTGGAAGTGGTGAGGACAAGAAATAAAGAGTTTAGAAGTCTCTCTCTCTCTCTCTCTCTCTCTCTCTCTCTCTCACACACACACACACACACACACACACACACACACACACACACACACACATTCTCAGGCACATTCGCATTCCTACTCTCACATTGATTCAGTCTCTCTATCTCTCTCTCTCTCTCTCTCTCTCTTTCCCCCAAATTCCCTTATACGGCACACTCTCAGATCCCATAATCCCCCTTAATCTCTCTTGCACAACGTTAGTACGCCTCAACTTTCTTACTCGTGATCCTTGTCTCATTCTCACGGTTTTATAACCATCTCTCTCTCTCTCTCTCTCTCTCTCTCTCTCTCTCCCTCTGGTTTCCGCAAGCTCCTGGAATCACTCTGTAACCCCCTAGCTACGATGGGTATCTTCAAAACTATATATTTATCATTTGTTAGAAAAATAAAACTCTCTTGGTTATTGTACCTCTAATGCTACACACTCCAAGAGGTCTTCACACAACCATGCAAAATTCACCTTTAGATAGTAATACCTACCGTAAGGCAACACTATTGTCGTTGTCATTGTTTCATTCAGCCTATTGTAATTTGATCTAAAATTGCCATCTATCCATCCATCTTCAGTATTATGTTGTAACAAAACAAAATGAATATAGGGGTGGTCGCAAACAAGTAATACACAATGGATGTAGAGCAGGAGCATGAACTTTTTCTGCCACTGAGCTATGGGCAGCAAGCTACAAAAGGACGAAATCTCCTCCACGGTAAGGTAGACGAAATCCGTTAACCTTTTCTTCCTCCTCCACTCTATGGTGCAGTATTATTAAGTTACCATTTTTCTGTACCATGTCGACAAACTTCTTCCATTATATTGCTCAGCCTGCTTATCATCTGTTAACACTGTCATGATCAGGACAGCTCTAGGATTATATTAAAAAAAAAACGCCAAACGATTTTATTCGGCTCAGAAAGTACTGACACCAAAAGTGTTGTCAGCAGCTATGCAGGTTAATGATGATGTAGCTATCTTATCTATATATTCTTACTACCACCAGACAGTTATATTCATTTTAGGCACTTCTCCAACTCAAAATGTCTACCTGAAGTTCAGTAGCGTTGATCAGAGAGCAAGACTAAAACGGGAAAAAGCCCTTTATCTGAAAGGGTTAACAGACTCCTGTGATTCACTTTCAGCTGATGAAATCACCTGGCGTTAACTTGCATGGATTATGACAGCTTTCACGACTGAGAGAGGATTGTTAAAGGTGATAGTGTTAACGCTTTTCACTCTTTTCTCTCTCGGAAAAAAAGCAGCACCTCTAATCTCAGGAAAGGTTGACTAGCACGATGAGTAATGTGATCTTTAAAAGACAGTTTACGAGAAGGATGAGACACTGTATACAAAAATTATCGTAAAAAAATACCCATGGCATTCGCAAAGGTATTAACAAGATATCCCATATAGGCCTATCCTTGAGAGTTAAGTCATGATGAATAATGCGATCTCTGGAAAACATCACGAAAGGTGAGGCAGTGTGGAAGAAAAATGACAGAAACAATCCAAAAAGCCACGATGCTTTCAAATTTATTAACACGAATGAGAATCCCATGCAACCTTGAGGGTTAAGTCATGGGATGGTTGATGTTTGTTGATCACATAATGTCCCTCAGGGAATGGTCACTGATCATTCTGAATGTCTATATGTTCTTGGTGGGGCAATGGATGGCTGGATGGCGAATGGACAACATACGAGAAATATTACTATCCCCTGTCTCGATAGTAAACATGAGTGTGTACTATGAATATTAAACGAGAGTGTACAAGTATAACATTATGCGGAATAGTCATATGAATGGTAAAAATCACAATATTGTCCCTATCTTCCTTACATTTGGAAAATGATTCCTCTGGCAGTGTGGTGTGGAGTAAAGTGATGTGTTATGGTGTAGTATGGTGTGGTGGGATGTGGTGTGAGGTGGTGTGATGTGATGTAGTGCGAGTGCTAGTCGCCATAATCAACCCGGCCTGAATCCACAAAGGCACAATAACACAGCTTAATTCCGCACACAGGTCGTAATCACCGTTAGTAACTCAGAGCTGCTATGCAGGTCATATTTCTTATTGCGTCACCTGTACTGTGTGGCCAGACCAGGTAATGGCCCACATGCTTGTCTTCATTTGTTCCTTCCACCATTCGTTGCCATGCTCTTCTGCGATTTCCCTGCACTGATGGTAGTTAATAGGATACGTTTTCTAACCTTCTCGTGGTTGGGAAAACTCTACCATTCTTTTCCAGCTAACGTCAGACGTTCGGCTGAAGGCGAGTCAAACATCTGGGAGTTAACAGGTCACCATTAACCCTAACATGATCAGGGCAACTCTTGCGTTCTAGTCGTGCTGACGCCAGACGATACAGTTCAGCCGAGAGTGAATACCAATGCTTATGAGTGTTTACCCCACCGTCCTCTCTCAGTATAGAAAAGGCCGTCTCATTCATCATCAAACCTCTCCCCGCCCTAGTCAGGGATCTAATTTGCGTCTTTTGGGGCATCAAACGAGGTCTCACGCCACTTGATCACCACCTGCGCCACACATGAATGCATATTAGGGCAGGAACAAAATATCATAGGTCCAGCTGAGGTCATGAAACCGCCTTTATCTGAAGTTAGATTTTACACAGGCGAACTGATCACAGCTACAAATAAGGAAAAAAAAATGTATTGAGGTACTATAAGCATTATGATAGATACGTTACTTCACACACACACACACACACACACACACACACACACACACACACACACACACACACACACACACACACACACACACACACACAATTTTCAACCCAGATAAGAACCATTCCTAATTTTTATCGGGAAGGGAAAAGTATTGTAATGAGATCCTTGATACGGCAGTTTTATTCAGACTAAGAAAGAGTTCCTCGTAGTGAAGGGGTTAGAATTTGTTCAGATTTATTCATACGGCACGATGGCGTTATTTCTACTTTATTTATTTATTTATTTATTTTTGTTTTTACTGTGGCCAGACGATTTTATTAAAAGTAAGAGATTCCTCTCTCTCTCTCTCTCTCTCTCTCTCTCTCTCTCTCTCTCTCTCTCTCTCTCTCTCTCTCTCTCTCTCTCTCTCTCTCTCAGCCTCCGCCTCCTGGCTCAGCATCTTATCCTCTCCTGCACCCTCACTTACTTAATTAAACCTCCCCCTCCTGCCTCCACCGAATTCTCCATCTCGCCTAACTCACTCAGCCTGTGTCTGCGCCTCAGTCCTCTCCACCCGATATATTTTCGCTTTATTTTGTCACTGTCAACGATTTCTTCAGCTTAGGATAAACTTTTCCAACTTGAAGGGTTGAATACAGCCTTCAATAACGACAGATTTTAATGTTGAGACAGTATAACAAGTGTGGCAAGGAGGTGGAAGGAAACAAGGGTGAAGTACGGGCGATCTTTGGACACTGAAATTATTTGATCAAGGAAGCAAGGCTAAATATAGAGTATACACAATACTCACTAGCAAAGACTATTTTATTCACTACTTAAGTGAACACGATGAGAGTACAAATACAGGAATGGTGATAGGGTTCTTCCAACGAGCATTAATGATATGCAGCCAGGAATTTCGGCATATAACTGAGACTTTCATCAAACTGGGATATCCCAAGGGTCTCCTGGTCAAACCAAGGGCAAATCCGGCGTCCATAATGGAGAAAAGAAGGAGAGATAAAAATAAAACAAGTATCTAACTGTTCCACAATCAGAAACTGCCACTGAATTACGTAGGGCACTCCACAAAGGATACATTATCATTAATGCCACGGGACAAAGAATAGGTGATATAGTAAGAGGGAGGAGACGCAACATAACAAATGAGAACAGAGTAGTGTACAAGATTCCATGCAGCGGATGTGACCAGTTATTTCGGAGAAACAGGCAAAGGTTTTGAAATAAGAATTAAAGAACATGGAGCAGACGTGAGATTCCATCGTCCTAGTAGTGCATTAGTCAACCACATTGATGAGAAAGGTCATTTACCACAGTGGAATAATGCCTCAGTATTAAAGAAAGGTCTTTCAAAACAACAGAGAAAAGCAGTGGAATCTTTGTACACCACAACCAATAAAAACATCATCCAGAGGACAGGAGACATAGTATGGTCAAAAACAGCAGCTAAGGTGGTTGTCGCCTGGAGAGAGCGGCCACCTTAATGATACCATTGGTGGATAGGATAGGATAGCGAGTGAAGCACACCTGGGACAGGACACAGGATGGCATTGTCCGGCAGCCGGCAGAGGGCGATTCCCCGTCACCTGCATTTAAGCTCAGCCAGTCCGTGAGTTTTTCAGTACCCCTGAAGAAGACACAGGCGAAACTAGTCAGGAATAAAGCTCACCTTCATTTCGCCCGTGATTCCTTCCACCTCCTTTCCACACGTTAGTTTTTAAGATATCATTCATGTCCTTAAGTTCGTTTGTTCGTGTCTTGATTGCTTAAAAAAATACTGTACTGCAATTCAGTTTATTCTTGGTGCAAGAAGACTTTTCTTCCGCTCTAGTCGAAAGTTTTCTCATACGTCACGCTGCCAATGGAATTCAGCACGTTTCCGGAATAGCAATCAAACTTGTTATCATTTGCCTCGCATAATTTATATTAAAAAAAAGAAAAACAAATAAGAACAATGCATAAATCGTCCATGCCTTTTTTAGGCAAGGAAGAAGGAACCAAAGGCCCGGAGCTCGTAAGATTGTTCATTCCAAGATTTTAAAAAAATAATAATAAGCTAAATTCAAGAGCCGTTCATGTCAGGATGCCTGGATACATTGCGTTAAAAAGACTGAAGGTCATAGGCAGTAGGATATGAAGACAGTTTCAAAGTTAACCTGTTGCGTACATGAAGGACTAGGAATGAAGGTTAACTTTAGCATTACAGAGCTGGAAAGAAAAGACGAGAGTTTGCAACTAAGCGGGTGCTACGCACCAGCCATAGTGGTGGAGGAATGCAGGCATCATATTTCATCTCTTGGAAGCAGATTTTAAGAGAAGTATTCAGATCCGTGCAAGATGAATTCCGGGAGAACGAAACACCAAGATAGTTTAAAGATGATGCAGGATTGAGCTGACTGTTTTAAAAAGATCAGATGGTACTGTTAAGGAAGGTTATGACTAGTCAAAAGACGTTAGAACTGAGCTTTTGCTACATTAAAACCAACAAGATTAGCCCGTCAGAAATATGAGCCAAGTCGGATATTAGGTGTGCCATGGCCTCATCCCATGTATGTGGAAGTACCTAAAAAAAAAAAAAAATAAAAAAAAATAACAGAACGGAGGAAGATAAAACAAATGAAAAAAGAATAATCTATATGCCAGACAACTGGCGTCTTCCATTTGTAAAAAATCTGTAACAGTTGGACTTGAACAGCTGTAGGTTGAAGTTTAGGGGGAAACAACTCAAGGGAAGTGAGTTCCAGAGAGATGCAGTTTGGAGAATAAAGAAATCTGATAGGCAGAAGTTCTGCAATATGGCTGTGTGACATTCCAGTCATGAGCGCTACCAGATGCCCTAGCAGCACAAGGAAGGCATGGAGAGGTGGCACAATGGACGCAACTTCGTCTGTGCATTTGCCATAAAAGTGTCTGTACAGTAATGCAAGGGAAACAACATTTCTTCTTACTTGTAGGAGAGGTAGTTTATTTACAATAGCAGGGTTATTAATAATTCAAACAGCTTTGTTTTGAATTTTGTCTAGTTGTTTTAGTGCAACCTCTCCATAACCATCTCACAAGGGTGAGCAATATTCTAGCTGAAAGCACACATGACTCTTATAAATTATAGCTAACTGCCGTCGGTGAAGAAGTTACGGACACTGTACAATAATCCAAATTTCTTTTAGGGAGTTTTAGCAAGTGATCTGACATGAGAA
The DNA here is from genome assembly GCF_032717465.1 of Coenobita brevimanus. Lineage (NCBI taxonomy): Eukaryota > Metazoa > Arthropoda > Malacostraca > Decapoda > Coenobitidae > Coenobita > Coenobita brevimanus. Next base: position 23,760,276 of record NC_137055.1, read on the forward strand.
GTCCAGCTGAGGGCATTGTTAAGTGAGACACCGAGAATTTGAATACTTTTGGAGTTGGGAATATTAGTAGCATTGAAGGTAATATACGAATCTAGCAATATCTGTCTATTAGTAAATTGTTTATATTTGGTTTTACTAGCATCAAATGAGACAAGGTTATTTTGTCCTCATTCATTGATCTTATTTAAATCTTGATTTATGAAGATGGGTGTACTGAGTTGCGAGTTAGAGATATTAGACTTTGTAAATGGGTGTTTGAGTGTGAATGAACTGTGAAGTGTTGGGTCATCTGCATATCAATAGATGGGACTGTGGGTGACAGATAAGAGATTATTAATATGACTAGGTAGATGGAAGAAGAGTATAAGAGAGTATGGATCAGCTGGGTCAAGGATTGCGTGGGTAAGATTGAAAGTTGGAATACAAATGTGGGCCATTGCGTATGTGTATGCGCCAACGCAAGATCGTGCAAGCAGAGTGAGAGAAGAGTTCTGGACAAATGTGGAAGTGTGCATGGAAAAGTTTGGAAGGAATGAGAGAGTGTTTTTGATCGGTGATATGGATGGTAAAGTAGGGAATGTGAAGGTGGATGGAATAGTTGGTGAGTGGGGTGTGCCTGCTGAGATAGATGACAATGGCAGTGCGTTAGTGAACATTTGTGCTGGGAGGGGGTTGGTGATAGCCAATACCCTCTTCAGGCACAAAATGATCCACAGGTATACATGGCGAGTGTTGAGAAGGGTGGGTGGTGAACTGAATGAAAGGAAGGCAATGATTGATTATGTATGTGTGGATGAAAGGATGTGAAAATGTGTAATGGATGCAAGAGCTTATAGAGGTTGGGGGAGTGGACTTTCTGACCACTACTTGGTGGTGGCCAGAATCAAGGCCCAATTAGGATAGAGAAGTAGAAGAAGGGAAGGACGGGAAGAAGGAGTATTTGTAAGGAGAGTGGAAAGGTTACAAGAGGATGAGAAAAACGCAGAGTATAAGAGAGAAGTGGAGGAACGATTGGGCAAATATGAATTGCATCAGATGGGGGACGTGGAAGGTGTGTGCAGAATATTTACAAAAGAAATATGTGCAGCATGTGATGTGGTGTGTGGGATGAAGAGAAGACGGAGGGAGGTGCAAGGACCAGCATGGTGGAATGAAGAGGTGAGACAGGCTGTGGCACAAAAGAAGAAAGCATACAATGAATGGATGAGAAATAGGGGCGTGGAAGAAGTTGAGAGGCGGAAGAGTTATATGTAGAAAGAAAGAGAGATGTGAAAAGATTAGTAAGAGAGAGTAAGAGGAGAGCAGATGAGGAATTTGAAAGGAACTTGAATGTAAAGTGGAGGGACTGTAAGAAAATGTTCTGGAAAGAGGTGAAAAGAGTAACACAGGGTGGAAGTGAAGTTAGCAGGGGAGTGAAAGATAAAAATGGTAGATTACTAGTGGAGAAGGGAGAAAAAGTGAGCAGATGGAGAGAACACTTTAAGGAATTGTTGAACATACAGGATGGAAGTAATGCGAGTATAAGTGGCTGGGGAATGGCTGGGAGAAGGAGGGAGGTGAGAAGACAGGAAGAAATCAGAAGGATAGAAGTTGTGGAAGCAATGAAGAAAGTTAAATTGGGGAAAGCCCCAGGATTTGATGGAGTGTGTGGTGAAATGCTGAAGCATGGGGGAGTGACAGTAGTAGAATGGATGTGGAAAATGTGCAGATTGGTCTGGAAGGAAGGAAGAGTCCCGGAGGATTGGAAGTCAGGTAAAATTATTCCCTTGTACAAAGGAAAAGGGGAAAAAGAAGTGTGTGGTAATCATAGGGGCATCTGTCTTCTTAGTATAATAGGAAAAGTGTATGGTAAGATACTTATTGACAGAGTTAGAGAAAAAACAGAGGAATTAGTTGGAGAAGAACAAGGAGGCTTTAGGAAGGGAAGAGGTTGTGTAGATCAGATATTCATTCTTAGATCTTTAGTGGAAAAGCTTCTAGCGAAGGGAAAGAAGTTCTATGCGGCTTTCATGGATTTGGATAAAGCATATGACAGGGTGGATAGACAAGGATTGTGGAAAGTATTAAGAATATATGAGTAGTTGGGAAGCTGTTGAATGCTGTGAAGAGTATGTATGATGGTGCTTAGGCTGCAGTGCGTGTGGATGGTGAACTTAGTGAATTTTTCTCTTTGAAGGTTGGGTTGAAACAGGGATGTGTCATGTCTCCATGGTTGTTTAGTCTGTACATGGATGTGGTAATAATAGAGGTACAAGGTAGGGTAATGGATGTTGGAGTGGCCCTGGTGAGAGAGGGTAGTGTTTGGAAACTCCCTGTACTGTTGTTTGCAGATGATACTGTGTTGTTGAGTGAAGACAAAGAAGAGCTGCAAGGCTTGATGGATGAGTTTGGGAGAGTGTGTAAGAAACGGAATCTAAAGATGAATGTAGGGAAGAGTAAAGCTATGGTCTTTGAGAGAGGTGAAATCAGTGAATGTACAGTGAGGTTGGATTGTGAGGAATTGGAAAATGTGAGTACGTTTAAGTACTTGGGTAGTGTGATGAGTAAGGATGGAGGTTTGAAGGGTGAAGTGCTTGAAAGGGTACAGCAGGGAAGAAAGGTTGCTGTTTCCTTGAAAGCAGCGATAAGAAGCGGGGAAGTGAGCATTGAAGTGAAAAAATTACTACATGACAGTATTGTGATACCAACTCTAACGTATGGAAGTGAAGCTTGGAAGTTGCTGGAAGGACACAAGTCAAGAGTGAGAGCAGTGGAAATGAGTTATTTAAGAGGAGCCTGTGGAGTCACATGGAGAGAGAGGCTGACAAATGAGTATATAAAGGAGCGTTGTGGTGTGGATGTGGATGTGATAGGAAGCGTTTGGAGGAATACTCTGAGGTGGTTTGGCCATGTGGAGTGGAAGGAGGGTGAAAGACTGACGAAGAGAGTGTATGTGAGTGAGATGGAGGGGGGAAGAGGGAGGGGGAGGCCGAGGATGAGATGGAGGGATGGGGTGGAGAGGTATATGAGAGAGGGGGGTGTGAGTTGGGAACGGGGCAGTGAAATGGCGGGGGACAGGGCGACGTGGAGGCGATTTGTTTGTGGCCACCCCAAACGGGATTTAGGCGTCTGCCAATAGATAGATAGATATATAGTTCTTGAGACAACAGGAGGGACCCCATCAGGCCCAGACGACCTTTAAATATTGAGACCAGTAAGAGCAGAAAGTGCATCAACTGAAAAAATTTTAGTGTCATTCAATAGGCAGTGAGAGGAGGAAAGTGATCACGGAACATCGCTGGAATCGTCTAAGGTGGAGCTTGAGGAGAAAGTATGAGCAAAGAGTTCTGCTTTTTCGGTAGAAGGAACAGCAACAGGACCATCAAAGGGGAAAAGCGGAGAGAGGGGTAGTGCAGTAAAGTTTCTGGAAAGGCTTTTTGCAAGGTGCCAAAGGGATCAGAATGAATTTGAGTCGGATAGTTCACAGCATTGTGTATGAATGAAATTATTCTTAATGGAACGTAGAACAGACTCAGCACGTTTCCGGACAGACATAGAGTAGATTAGATATAGGGGTGAGTTGTCTCCAGTGTCTTGTAGACCTTCTCGTTTTTGTGAACAGCATTAGGAAAAGTGATTAAATCCATTTGTGGTAGGGCTCCTGTGTGAGGGACTTTGCGAGAAGGGTACCAAACACACAGCCCTCCACCTGTCAGTGCATGATTCTGAAGCACATAGGTCCCTACCCTGTGGTTCCTCACATTATTAGCCTTTAAAAATGCAGACTCCCGTCCTATATTTAGGACGCTGAACACATGTGGGTTAACATACAAAAAAAATGTATCTGCCACAGGATCGAAGAAAACTAGTCTTACTAAGGAGAGGATAATTAACACAAGCTATTTATTTGTTTTGGGACGAAAGACATGGAAAAAGAGTGGACAATGTCTCATGTTTATTGTTCTTCCTGCAGATTATAATCTAAGCTAACGGTGGGTCTTTACAGGAACCAAGAGTTACCCGTTGACTACGGTGGGGTTTGGAGATGTTAAGTACCTCAGTCCAATAATTTATTTGTTCTTGCTACATCTCACGATTATATGCAGTCTGGAGGAGAGCTTCGTAACTGAAGGAATTATATATAGTCTGAATCAACTCCCTCGATTCTAACTGCATTAAAGTCTTTTACCGGTGATAGCAAGAATAAAATAAATGACACCCTTGGGATGAAAGAATTAATGAAGGCGTTTTAGAATCTGCGAAAAAAAATTAATACTCCATATTTATGCTTACCAGCATTCGAGTTAAATTAAATTATAACCTTGTGCAGCAATGGGTTTTCTTGAGCTGCATAAAACTGTCTGGGGATAGAACCAAAGTTATCCATTCATCAGTACAGCCCAGTACCCAGTAATACACTAGGTGGAAGGGATCTCAGAAAAAAAAAAAAAAAAAATACGAATCATCATGTGCAATTATACGGTACATAAACAAAGCTGATACTTTACAAAACCCCTGCCCATATAACAGTTTCTGGAGGAAGGATTTCGGTGACTGATAACTGAATTCACATACAAATTGTCTACCAACTCCCTCTTGTTACTTGTATGTGTGTGTGTGTGTGTGTGTGTGTGTGTGTGTGTGTGTGTGTGTGTGTGTCAGAATGGACGAAGAGAACATAGAATATGTCTTGGTCTTTGGTTCTTTATGTAAAACCAGTTTTAGTCAGAACATGAGAATATTTTGTTTGGAGAGGAAGGACACGGAAAAAATAGAGCAGGAATTTCCCGTGTATCTTATTTTTCCTACAAATCAGAATCTGGGTTATGAGAGGGAGCTGATTGTAAGTTTGTTTGTGAATCAAGGCCGTGGTAGACAGCTAGAAGACGACCGACCTTGGTGTGTGCTTAAAGTACAAAGCAACTGGTCCAACTGATTCTCATACGACCCATAAAGCATAACCTTGGATGTGTAATTAGTAATGTAATGGAAAATTAATGAACAGTATTTTAATTTGGATAAAATTACTTCCTTTAATTCTACAAATAAATACATTCAAACATAATACCCCCCGAGACAAGATCATTTCAACCGAAAGCCTAAATAGCAACCAAAATTTCAGCCCCTTACTCAGCTGTGAGTAACACAGCTGCCTCTCACCTTCGATAAGTAAGGCAGAAAACTAAATAACTTTCCCCACCACAATATTGAACCAGACAGCCATTCTGCTCATCTTTTTACCAACATGCTGCCCTGCCACCAGGAAAGCCTCTCGGAAACCTCTCGAAAACAAAATTAATGGAGGGGAAACTGCAGGAGCCAAAGTTTGCTAGGAGATACAGTCAGCATAATTTAAACTCTGCGAGAGAGTGTATGTGTGCGACGAGTTTGGTGGCCTGCGGTGAGGGATGGTGAAGTGAATGTTGATGTATGGTAGGGCTAGGTAGGTGAATAGTGAGGTATGGTAAGGATAGGTATGTGAATGTTAATGTATGGTAGGGCTAGGTAGGTGAATGGTGAGGTATGACAGGGCTAGGTAAGTGAATGTTAATGTATGGTAGGGATAGGTAGGTGAAAGGTGAGGTATGGCAGGACTAGGTATGTGCACTGTGAGGATTTCGGTCGGTGAGGCGAATGGTGAGATATGGTAGAGCTAGGCAGATGAATGGTGAGGTTGGTAGTACCAGGTAAGTGAATGGTGAAATATAATAAGTCTAGGTAGGGGAATGGTGAGGTTTGGTAGAATTAGGGCATGGTAGGTGGATGGTGAGGTATCGTTGGGCAGGTAGATGAATGGTACGGCATGGTAGGACTATGTAGATAAATGATGAGGCATGGTAGGGGTTGGTTGATGAATAGTGGAGTATGGTATGGAGTAATAGGTGAATGGTGATGTATGATTGACTAGGTATATGAATGGAAAGGTACGGCAGGGCTAGGTACGTGAGGTTTAGCACATGTGTAATCAGGGCTGGTGAGACAAGGTGTGGTGAAATTGTGAGGGTGTGTAAAGTTAATGTTGAGGGATGAAATGAGTGGTGAGGGTCTGGTACAGGTCCGTCAGTGCGGGTGACTTTTTTTTTTTTTTTTAATTCATACTACTAGACAATTTTATTCACCTTGGGAGAGACCCCTGGATAGTGTATGATTTATGACGTCTGTACCTAACATCGTCCGTTCGAAGTCTCTCGTAACATGAATAAAGTAGCCTGTAGATGGTAAGAAAAATTTTGAAATATATCACAGATTCCTTGAGTTAATAATGAGGGTGGTGAATTGTATGGATATCAGGCATGACTGCTGAAGGCTGTACACGCCCTTGATGATAATCTGGTATGTGAATGCTGAGAATTAGGTAGGTATATTGGTTAAGGATGGAGAGGACCGTAGAAGTGAATGGTGAGGGCTAGTCAGAGGAACTGTGAAGGGGCGAGATGAGTGGTGATACTCTGTGAGCTGCAGTTGAGGGGGCTGAAGCAAGAAGGGAGGAAAGGAGTGACTCTTCCTTCAAATAGTTAAGATGGCTGATGTATGAGGTGAAGGTAGTGAGGTGTGCACTGGAATATTTATAATTCAACCGAATGACTTTTTTTTTTTTTTTTTTTTTTTACATTTAACACTCAACCACGATAATTGTTTTTCTCTCCAACCTAAGAAGGATCTCTAGTGCAGAGAGAGAGAGAGAGAGAGAGAGAGAGAGAGACAGAGAGAGAGAGAGATGTATGTGTGTATGTTTGTACAGTATGTATCATACCTTATGTCTGGCATGGCACAGAGTAAACAGCATGCATAGCTGGCTAGCTACCTTTCATTCCCTTTATAAAATATATATACTGGGTTATGCTTTTGCTGTGTCCACCGTTGTCATTATAGGAAAGACTGAAGGAACACTTGCAGTACTACAGGTTACCGAAACATTTCGAAATTGTGGAGAAAACACTAAAAGTGAGTGAAGAGCGAAGAGATGGCTATGACTTCCTGGGCTGAATTATGGAGGAAGGTAGAGTCCCAGAGGATTGGAAGTCAGTATAATTATTCCTTTGTACAAAGGAAAAAGGGAAAAAAAGTATGTGGTAATCATAATGGGTATTTCCCTTCTTGTGTAATAGGAGTAGTATATGGTATGATACTTACTGACAGAGTTAGGGAAATAACAGAGGAATTAGTTGGAGAAGAACAGGGAGGTTTTAGGAAGGGAAGAGGTTGTGTAGATCAGATATTCATTCTTAAATCTTTAGTGGAAAAGTTTTTAGAGAAGGGAAAGAAGTTGTATGCAACATTCATGGATTTGGAGAAAGCATATGACAGGGTGGATAGACAAGGATTGTGGAAAGAATTAAGAATATATGGAGTACTTGGGAAGCTGTTGAATGCTGTGAAAAGTATGCGTGAGGGTGCTAAGGTTATAGTGCGTGTGGATGGTGAACTGAGTGAATTTTTCTATCTGAAGGTTGGATTGAAGCAGGGATGTGTTATATCTCCTTGCTTTTTCAGTCAGTTTATGGATGGGGTTATAAAAGAAATACAAGGTAGGGCAGTGGATGTAGGAGTGGCCCTGGTGAGAGAGGGCAATGTTTGGAAACGCCCTGTATTGTTGTTTGCAGATGATACTGTGTTGTTAAGTGAAGATGAAGGGGAGCTGCAAGGTTTGGTGGACGAGTTTGGAAGAGTGTGTAACAAACGGAATCTAAAGGTGAACGCAGGGAGGAATAAAGTTATAGTCTTCGAGAGAAGTGAAGTCAGTGAATGTACAGTGAGGTTGGATGAGGAGGATAGGAAAATGTGAGTGCGTTTAAGTACTTGGGTAGTGTGATGAGTAAGAATGGAAGTTTAGAGGATGAAGTGCTTGAAAGGGTACAACAAGTAAGAAAGGTTGCTGGTTCCTTGAAAGCAGTGATAAGAAACAAGGAATTGAGCATGGAAGTGATAAAGTTATTACATGACAGTATTGTGATATCTACTCTAAAATATGGAAGTGAAGCTTGGACCTTATTGGAGAGACAGAAGTCAAGAGTGAGAGCAGTGGAAATGAGTTATCTGAGAGGAGCCTGTGGAGTCACATGGAGAGACAGACTGACAAATAAGGATGTGAAGCAGCGTTGTGGTGTGGATGCGGATGTGATAGGAAGTGTTATGTGGTTCGGCCATGTGGAGAGGATGGAGAGTAAGAGACTGACGAGGAGAGTGTATGTGAGTGAGGTGAAGGGAGGGAGAGGGAGGGGGAGGCCAAGGATGAGATGAAGGGATGGAGTGGAGAGATATATGAGGGAACGGGGTGTGACCTGGGATCATGGCAGTGAAATGGCAGAGGACAGGGCGACATGGAAGCGATATGTTTGTGACCACCCCTTACAGGATTAAGGCGTCTGGCAGTAGATAGATAGAAAATTTCTTACTGTATCAAATCCCCCCCAAATAACTGTTAATACTCCATTCTGACCAGATGGGCAAGTGAAAATATTCGTTAAGATTATGGGCAACTAGTGCGATTGGTCACTGGTTTTCTCCGACAAGGAAAGTATGTTTTCACCCCTGTTTTTTCATTTGTTTGTTTGTTTGTCTGTCTGTTAGCAGGATTAACTCAAAAAATTAAAAAGCGATTTAGACCAAACTTGGTGGGTGGATAACCCTTGTCCCAGAGAACAATTGATTAATTTTGGGACCGATCCGGATCTTAGTACAGATTCTGGATCCGGAAAACGCTTTTTTCAAAACCCTAATCAGTGATGAGAAAACCTAACCTATTATGAAGAATGGTTTGGAAATTATGTTGTCCTTGTTGGCAAGATACACTCTACTGAGTGCCCCTCTAGTTGTTTGTTTCTTTTGTTAGGTTGTTTGTCTGTTGGCAGGATTACTCAAAAACTGAAAGAGAGATGTGGACCAAATTTGTTGGGTAGATAGCGTTTGTCCCAGGGAACAACAGATTAACTTTCAAGACCAATCCGTCCTGTATTACAGATTCTGGATCCGGAATTACATTACTCCTGTAAGGGAAATGCACTCCACTGAGTGCCCCTCTAGTCAGCTATGCATCAGTTACTGCGATAATGGTGAGCCTCGTGGTGACTGGCATCCAATGCAAACAACCCCTAACCTTAACCCTTTAAAAGCGGAGCGTCACTTTTGCGACAATCGCCAAAAAGGACATAACGGCGAATCGTCGCGTTTGCGATTTGAGTTAATTTTGAATAAACGCGGGCAAGGATGTTCCAGCTGGTATTGTCTATCAGTACCACCACCCTTTAGCTACAATTAGCATACTTGACCTTTGTACTACTGACCTCCATTGTTGCCAAGTATCGTATTTTCCCCCCCTCCCCCCCACCACGGCCCGGCCAGCCTGGCTGTGATATATGGCAGTGCACTGACTGCTCAGAACTGTAAATCTGCGCTCTCTTCTCACAAGCAGTTTATGCTAATAGGAAACGCTTGTTTCCCCAGTTGTCACACTAGCTTTTTTTTGCGCGGTTTTCCCCTGTTTAGTGTCAGTTTACCGCAGGCTTTCAAAGTGACATTATGGCGAGTTCTAGCTCTTCCGAGTCAGTGCGAGCGGCCGACAGGAATGAAAATAAAGTGACGGGCGTAGGCAGAATAAAAGCGCACCGCGGTGGTCTTTTGGGAAGTACTATGATTGAAAATAATGTAGTATATGTGTTTTTAGCTGTGAAAATGGAAATGTTTGTTGAGTGACAGGAAGACCGCTGCCACGCTGCATGTCGGCCGTACGCTCCGTTGATTTTAGCCTTATTTTCAGTGCTTATTGTACAAATACGGATTCCAAACTACCTGTACGTTGTAGTATAAAGTTTACTGTGACAGAATGAGACTGTGGTAGAGGAGAAACCGGGTTGCTGGAGGTGTGAAAGTGAAGATTTTGTTACCCAACTTTGCAAGTCTCCACAAGTCCTTGGGTAGTCCAACACCTGTCTCTATACCAAGTATAATCTTCTACGGTTAATCTCTGATTTTTGGCTAATATTTTCCTACAGGTACTCAGACCACGATCCTACCCCACCACCCGGGGGGGATCGGCTGTCCATGGCTGCGTTTTAGGGGTTAATGAATTTTATGCACTCCACACTCACTTATAAAGTGTCATGGAAGATACCAGTGATGGAAATAAACTTTTTATTTGACAGTATTAATAATTCAGAAAAAAAAATGACTTGGTAATGTATTATTTAACCCGCCAGGTGTCAGTGCCATTTTAAAACGGTCTGACATAATTCCGTGGCCAGTGCCAGTGCAGTTTTAAAACGGTTTAAAATAAAAAACTTCACTGTGACCGCATTTTTCAAGATTCGCTGGTAAAAATTGGCAGGCATGAAAGGTAACTGTTCCTCTAACATCCCCCAGGCTGTCAAGGCCATACACACACTTGCTCCCCTCCCTCACACTACCTCTGCCTCACTCTGCCTGTGTGCCTCACTCAGTGCTGTACATAGTGGAGGCATTTTGTAAATATTTTCATGTAAGTTGTAAATATTTTCTTGTAAATGTGAGAACTATATAGTGAAGTCAAGTTGTAAATACCTTCTTGTAAGTGCCAAGACTGTACATAATGAAGTAAGGTTGTACTTATCTTCAAGAAAGTGTAAGATAATGCATTCACAGTGAGAAAGACACGCAAATTGTGATAGATGTTGAAGTAGTAAGTAATCAGAAAAGTGTATTGAACATTCCCATACCTACCCAGCATAAATACTTGCGTATACCTTACATAGAAAACAGCTTTCTCTCACGTACGGGGTGAGCATGAGAGAGTGGCTATACCTGTACACGAGCATGCAGGACTCACTAAAACTCATTTCTGAGCCTCGATGAGCATTTTAATGGCGAAATTCGTTGTTTCCACATCAAAATCTATCATTTTAGCCAAAAAAAGAAAGGTAGAAAAATGGCTGGCACTGGGGTGACCCATAGGGCTATAAATAGCTGGCATACGGTGGGTTCAGTCTAAATTTAACTAAATGAATGAGAAATGTTATAAAAAAGGATCGTATTCACAAGAACAGAAATTGATGGTTAGGAATGGTTCACTGTGAGAAATTTGTATTCACAGACAAAATACACTGACAACGACACTGGTTCACAAAATTAGCAAGGAAAAAGATGAATATGTGGTCTGGTTTATGATCGAGAGTAGCAGAATTGGTGTAAACATTGCTAATCTAGTCTCACCAGTCTTTTTAAGGGTTAATATTCTAGTAATAGTCGAAAGATGAGGGTAAACTTGTGGGCCATGAACCAATTATCACTTTTTTCCATTTAGTCAATAATGCTTTATTTGGTTATTAAGGAGTTTCGTCACTTACGTGGTTTGCTGGACCATTCATCTAGGAACAATGAGGTTTGGCAGTACTGAAATAGAAGATAAGCGCAGCGTGTGAGGCGGTTTGTGGAGTGAGGAGGAGATGCAAGGGTGTGCAAGGGACAGCATGGTGGAATGATGAGGTGAAACGAGCTGTGGAACAAAAGAAGAAGGCATATGGTGAATGGTTGGCGAGTAGAGGTAGGGGAGAAGATGAGAGAGAGAAGAGAGAGGTATATGTGAGCAGGAGAAGGGAGGTTAAGAGACTGGTGAAGGAGAGTAAGAAGAAAGTGGATGAAGAGTTTGGGAGGAATCTGAGTGTGAAATGGAGGGAGAGTAAGAAATTGTTTTGGAAGGAGGTAAAGAAAGTAAGGCAGTGTGAAAGGGGAAATAGTAAGGGAGTGAAAAATAGGAATAATAGATTGTTGGTGGAGAAAAGAGAGAAATTGAGGAGATGGAAGGAGCACTTTGAGGATTTGTTGAATGTAGAGAGTGAGAGCAGTGTGAGTATAAGTGGTTGGGGAATGGCTGGGAGAAGAAGAGATGAGAGGAGGGAGGAAGAGATCAGTAGGTCGGAAGTAGTGGAAGCGATGAAGAAGATTAAGCTGGGAAAGGCCCCAGGAATTGATGGAGTGTGTGGTGAAATGCTTAGGTATGGGGGTGAGATTGTTGTGGAGTGGATATGGAAGTTGTGTAGATTGGCTTGGGAAGAGGGAAGGGTTCCAGAGGACTGGAAATCGGGTATAATTGTTCCTCTGTACAAAGGAAAAGGGGAGAGAGAAGTATGTGGTAACTATAGGGGTATTTGCCTTCTTAGTGTGACTGGTAAAATATATGGTAGAATACTCATTGATAGGGTTAGGCATATGACAGAGGAGCTAGTTGGAGAAGAACAAGGGGGATTTAGGAAGGGAAAAGGGTGTGTAGATCAGATATTTGTTCTAAGATGTTTAGTGGAGAAGTATCTAGAGAAGGGAAGGAAAGTGTACGCTGCCTTCATGGACTTGGAGAAAGCTT